>NW_024056033.1:39391-204954 GCF_902713615.1 Scyliorhinus canicula
GACACCGACCCAGTGACAATGCATTAGTCACCCAGAGAGACAGGAAAAGATGACTCCATTCTCACTCCACAGTGTAAATACTTCCCACTTTCTCTGTCTTTTAGCTATGACAAAGGGTCGAAACGTTCGCTCTTTTCTTTCCCTACAGATGCTGCCAGAGCTGCTGAGATTTTCCAGCATTTTCTCTTTGGTTGCAGCTCATATTTGTTGTGACCTCCTGGACAGGAAGCTGTGAGCATGGATCTGTCAATCAACCAGAATTAGCATTTTCAGGAGAATAGGGAGGGTGAATTGCGTCGTAGTGTGGTGACTCGGGGATTTTCGCAGTAACTTCATTGCAGCGTTAATGTCACTTGTGACACTAATAAAGATTATTATTATTAGATACAGCAGAATAAGAATAGAGGGCGGGAAGCAGCACGGTGGCACAGTGGTTGGCATTGCAGCCTCAACAGCGCCAAGGTCCCAGATTCGATCTTGGCTATGGGTCACTGTCCATGTGGAGTTTGCACATTCTCCCCGCGTTTGTGTAGTTTTTGCCCCCTCAATCCAAAGATGTGCACGGTAGGTGGATTGGCCATGCTAAATTTCCCCTTAATTGGAAAAAAATGAATTGGGTACTTTAAATTTATTTTAAAAAAGAGAATGGAGGAAGTGTGTGGGATGGCGATTTGCAGCTTTGGGGAATAAGAGAGGAAAAAATATGACATAGAAACTAGAATTGTCTGTTCTGAGTTTCTATCCTGTACTGACAGTGATGAATTTTGTAAAATGTTTTTACAGGATATTAGACGAGGAGGAATTACTGACAGAAATCTCAAACGTCACATCTCGATCTGATAGTCACTCCCTTCCTTGGAACCTGAATATCCTCAAACTATGATTGTGGAATGACATATGTTTGCCCAAACTGTCAACCAAAGATTTCAAACATCTGTGTGACTGGAAAAGCACGGAGACTCACACAACACACACCTGAGTCAGAGTGTTCCAGTGAACTGACTGTGGAAACATCAGTGTGACTGGAAAAGCACTGAGACCCACACAACACACACCCCAGTGAGAGTGTTCCAGTGAACTGACTGGAAACATCAGTGTGACTGGAAAAGCACCGAGACCCACACAACACACACCCGAGTGAGAGTGTTCCAGTGCTGGGGCTCTTTAGCACAGGGCTAAATCGCTGGCTTTGAAAGCAGACCAAGGCAGGTTCGATTCCTGTAACAGCCTTCCCGAACAATCACTGGAATGTGGCGACTAGAGGCTTTTCACAGTAACTTCATTTGAAGCCTACTTGTGACAATAAGCGACTTTCATTTTCATTTCAACTGACTGTGTAAAGAGCTTTAACCAGTTACACAGCCTGAAAAACATAACATTCAGAGCGGGGAGGGACCGTACCCGTGTTGTGTCTGTAGACGAGGCTTCAACTGATTGTCCAGCCTGGAGAGACACGAGGGGACCCAAAAATGGAGAAACCGTGCAAATGTGGGGACTGTGGGAAGGGATACCAATTCCCATCTGAGCTGGAGACTCATCGACGCAGTCACACTGGGGAGAGGCCATTCACCTGCACTCAGTGTGGGAAGGGATTCACTCAGTTATCCAACCTGCAGACACACCAGCGAGTTCACACTGGGGAGAGGCCGTTCACCTGCTCTCAGTGTGGGAAAGGATTCACCCAGTTATTCCATCTGCAGATACACCAGCGAGTTCACACTGGGGAGAAGCCGTTCACCTGCTCTCAGTGTGGGAAAAGATTCACTGTATTATCCAGTCTGCAGTCACACCAGCGTGTTCACACTGGGGAGAGGCCGTTCACCTGCTCTCAGTGTGGGAAAGGATTCTGTGATTCGTCCCAGCTATTGAGACACCAACAAGTTCACACTGGGGAGAGGCCGTTCACCTGCTCTCAGTGTGGGAAAGGATTTTGTAATTTGTCCCACCTATTGAGACACCAGCGAATTCACACCGGGGAGAGGCCATTTACCTGCTCCCAATGTGGGAAACGATTCCGTGATTCATCTCATCTGTTGAGCCACCAGCAAGGTCACACTGGGGAGAGGCCATTCACCTGCTCTCAGTGTGGGAAAGGATTTACTCAATTATCTCACCTGCGGACACACCAGCGAGTTCACACTGGGGAGAAGCCATTCACCTGCTCTCAGTGTGGGAAAGGATTTACTCAGTTATCCACCCTGCAGATACACCAGCGAGTTCACACTGGGGAGAAGCCGTTCACCTGCTCTCAGTGTGGGAAGGGATTTACTCGGTTATCTATCCTGCGGACACACCAGCAAATTCACACTGGGAACAGACCGTCCACCTCTCAATGTGAGACGGGATTGTCTGTTTCTTCGGACCTGTTGTGACACCAACAATTTCACAATTGATTACAGGGGTTGGATTCTGCTGTTATTGTTTCTGCTCTACACCCAGGACTGCATTTTGTTCATTCTGACAGGTGGTCAGTGGGGATGGTCGAAGGGTTTCTTTCTGCTAAACTGGCCGGTCTCACTACTTTGCCTCCAGTGGGCTGATGCTCTTTGAGCCTTGTTGCTAATACCTGGCTTCAAATTGCACAAGGATCACAGAGTGAAAGGCGGTTTGGAAGTTTGAAGATATTTAGTTTCCATTTCTGTTTGAACCCCCCCAAAGTGTACCACGTTGCCATGGAGATGGGCCCTGGTGTTTACATGGTTCTTTTGTTTAAATTATCTGGGTGTTCCTCACAGAAGGAAACTATCAGGTTATGAGGGGAAGGTTGTCTGAGGTGGACTGGGAAACGGATTGGTACAGGGAACACCGAATATTTAAGGAATTATTACTTATTTATCAGGGGGTCGGTTAGCTCAGTTGGCTGAACGACTGGTTGGTGATACAGAGCAAGGTCAACAGTGAGGATTCAACTCCCGTACTGGCTGAGTTTATTCATGAAGGCCCGGCCTTCTCAACCAGGCCCCTCGCCTGAGGTGTGCTGACCCTCGGGTTAAATTACCCCCAGTCAGCTCTCTCTGTGTCAAAGGGGAGAGCAGCCTATGGTCCTCTGGAATTTTTGCAACTTTTATTCACATATATACAACAAATATAGATTCCTTTAAGGAATAAAAATCGACCAGGAAAAGTAATGGAACCGTGGCGAACAAGAAAAGTTAAAAGATTCCATGAGATCCATTAGAATTCTGCAAAGGAGGACCAAGAAACTGATGAGAGCAAACTGGCGAGAAACATAAAAACCGACTGGAAAAGCTTTGACAAGAATGTGAAAAGGAAAAGATTAGCAAAGACCAATGTGGGTCCATTCCAGGCAGAGACAGGAGAGTTTATAATGGGGAGTAAGGAAATGGCAGAGAAACTGAACAATGTGTGTCTGTCTTCACAGAGGAAGATACAGAAATTGTCCCCAAAACACCAGAGAACCAAGGGACTGGCAGAGATTAGTATTGGTGAAAAAGTAGCACTGGAGAAATTAATGGGGTTGGAAGTGAATAAATCCCCAAAAGCTGATGATCTGCATCCCAGAGTGTTGAACAAGGCGGCTGTAGAGATCTCTATTCCTCATTCTAAATTCTCCTGACTCTATCTGGAATGGACAAATCCTTTGTCTAAGCCAAACGTTTCCTTTTTACGTAGTCATAGAAACGTTTACAATCCATTTTTATGTATTTTGCTAGTTCACATTCTATTCTATTCTCCCTTTGTTTCTCGGTGTCTTGGTTGAAGAACGGAAGTAAATCCTCGGGAATGAATCATCACTTTGGACAGGTTCTGAAACAGTTTTGCCTTCCAGGAAAGAGTAGCTATAATCGTGGAGTGTGATTTTAGATTGTTCAAAAGGGCAAAGTTCTATTTTATAGTTTACTGTGCAGTTTCTGAGTTAAAATAGCTTCTAGTTTGTTTGTTGTATAAAAAGTCATAAAACTTGAAGTCTCGTTGTGTGATCTTTTAATTTGTTGACTGGGCATTTGATTTTTTATAAGAAGTTGCTGACCTTTACGGAGGTCCTAATCCACAAGTTTTGTCTTCCTATTTGAGCCTCGGGCACCTTTCTGTCTCTATTGCTCATGTCAATGACAGCCAAGTGATGGAGCTGAGGGCTGAATTTAGCTGAGAATAACGGGACCTGTTGCCCAGTTGGGAAACTGCAATGGGCGTCGCTAATAGAGACAGGAAGGTGCTGGAGGGCTGACAGGGAACTGGACATCCGACCAATCAGGGTTCAGGGGCGAGGGGGGGGGGGGGTGACCAGGGCTGATGGTGATGTGACCCCCAGGATTCAGTGCCCCGTGTCCAAAGTTGGGAAGCACAGGAACAGGGTACAGAGGAGCTGAAGGGAAACCATTTGGGACCCAGAACATTGTGAACATCCTGTTACTCTGGTTGTCTTTGATCCTCAAGTAATTTTCCATTAGTTTTTTTTAACCACGTTTCTGTTTCATCAATAAACTTTTAACAGGAAAATATTTGAATTTGTTGGACTTTTCCTGATTAATTTGTTCACTTTCGGGAAAGTAGGTGAGAGGGGTTGACAGGCTCTTTAACAGAACGTGGTAATCTTAGGTAATTGGCAAAGGATTCAGAGGTGGAGAGGAGATTTGATTTTTCTTTTGACCCAGTGTTTGAAAATGGGGTTCAGGGAATCAATTGTGATTGACTAATTTATCAAGGTTCTCTGAGGAGGTAACACGTGATGTCAATAAATGGGAACCTGTAGATGTGATTTATCTGGATTTCCAGAAGGAATTTCCCAAGGTGCCACATCAAAGGTTAATACACAAAATAAGAACTCATGGTGTGGGATCAACATATCAGCATGGATAGAGGATTGGTTAGCTAACAGGAAGCAGCCAGTTGGTATTGTTGTATTTTATATTTTCCCCGCGTCTTGACTGTGATAGAGAAATTCAAACAGCATTCATTAGGTAAGCAAAACTGAACTTTATTTCCGAATTTGAACTGACTGCTAGCAGTAAATGGCTGATACTTGGAGTCGGAAAGCAGTCAATTACAAACTGCTGAGTCCGTCCCAAGTCTGCGATATTACAGAAAAGAAGGCGATTCTTATACATTATAGGATCAAGATAACATGAATACAACTTAGTCAGGAATTTGATCGAAAGTAAAACATAAGTAATAATCGTTACAATGGCATCACCTTGCTGACCTTTAGGGGACTGGAGTTTCATATCATTTTCTTGTCTTTGTTTTAAGAAAGGGAAGAAGTTGTTTAGGAACAGGAAAAAATAGTTGTTCAGCTTGTTATGTATTAAGACTGCTTCTAGTTCAAGCCTTATCTAGACTCTCAGGACATGCTGTCTATGTATATTCTGAATCTGTGTCTTAGGTTAAATTCAATTGTACCAAGAAGACTTGACTAGTTTTCCCATCATGCCATTATTTGCTTCACACAATACCACACTCCCCCCTTTTGTCATATCATGACAACTAGCTAAATAGGTATATCCATGATTCGTTTGAAAATGCATTTACACAAGCAGGCAAGCAATCCTATCCCTAGTAGCATTAGTAGCAGTAGAATAAAGGCCTTAAAGATCCAGTCAAATAATCCATGACCCAACCACCCTAGCCAACCCGGCGGGTTATAGTCGTGAAATTCACTGCCAATTTCTTGAATTTGAGCAGCCTGTCTCTTAATATGGTCGGCCAGGTTAGTGATATTTTCAGAGCCATCTGGAATGTAAGTACAGCACTCTTGGCCTATGATAGCGCACGTTCCTTCCTGCGAGGCTAACAGATAATCCAAAACCAGTCGATTTTGTAATGCCACGGTCCGGACAGCCACTAGCTCAGCTGAGACCTCGGCCAGTACCTGTCCAGTGTCCCTGGCTTCTGTTGCAGTTACGTTTGCCAGATGTTCCAATGCTGAGGCCATGTAGATCAGTTCGTTGGATGCCTTGCCCGTTCTGTTTTAGAAATTGTTCTTTTTGCTCGCGAGGGGGAGTGCTTAAGGGTGGATTGGTGACGCATTTGGGGTATGACATATCCCAAAAAGCAGGATCCTGTCCAATCAATGGGGAGCCACGGATATGCTTTAGTGCCGCATATGAAATAGGTTCCATTGTAGGCTGTAAAATCATCAGCTGATGTCATCCAGGGGATTATATTGTTAGGTTGCACCTACTTTGCCCCATTAACTTTCCTTTCCCTGATTTATTAAAACATATGGAACCTTGGACGTTATATGAGTGGACGGTGAGGGAGGGTGGAGTCAGGGCATGATTATAGTTAGGTTGATATGAAGCTGAAAATTTAGTCATGTCATAGCCAGCAGATCTCCATATTTTCATATTCCCCCTATCTCCCCTGATTCCTGTTTGGTTTTGTCGTAAAATCCATTCAACTGTTTCTGCGGTATGAAGGGGGAGAGATTGGAGAGGTATTCCTTCCCTTGAATGGACGAGGATGTGGGTACAAACCCAACACTTGCTAATATTCAATTTTTCGGCGTAAAGATATGACATATGTGAATAGGTATTGGAAGGCAGGTCTCGTTTAGTTCGTTTTTTTTACTACCGGGTGGCCATCAAGGCTAAGTAGTCCAGAAAGTCCAAAAATTATACTGAAGATCTTCATCCTGTGTTCTCGTCTGGGTTGGAGACTATCTTCTTGCAATCGGATAGATGTATCTAACTTGAACGTCCTTCAAGTTTGACCGAAGTTGGCGTCGTCAGTAGTACGAGGAATGGTCCGCTCCAGCGTTGTCCTAGTTTCTTTCTGTCCCAGTTTTTTACCAACACGAGGTCTCCGGGTTTGACCACTGGATATCGAGGGACGGCTGTCCCTGTCGTTACTGGGAGATGTGCCTGTTTTACCTGTGAGTGAAGAAACTTCAAAGAAAGTGTTAATTGATTCAAATAGTTCTGCATTTGTTCCCCCATCACATGGAGGTCTACTCCCTCTAAGGGTTTTTCAAGGGCATCCCAGGGAGTCCTCATTGGCCGACCATAGACTATCTCTGCAGCTGACAGTCCGGTCCGCGAATGGGGTGTCACTCGCATGTGAAACAGCGCCAAGGGTAATACTTTTAGCCAATTTAACCCAGTTTCTTCAGTTAATTTAGATAATTTTTCTTTTAAAGTCCCGTTGGCTCTTTCCAGAATTCCTGCTGCGCGCAGTGCAGTTGCTGTTTAATTACAAGGGCTTTGCACAATTCAGTATTGATCCGAGCTACAAAATGTGGTCCATTATCTGAGCTCACCATTTTGGGTACCCCAAAACGAGGAATGACTTCCGTTAACAACAACTTCACTACTGTATGTGCCGTACAATTAGTGGTGGGGAAGGCTTCAATCCATTTACTAAACACATCGATTATTACTAAACAATATTTATAACACTGTGCTTTTGGCAATTCAATAAAATCAAGCTGTATACAAGCAAAAGGATCATCTGGCAAGGGGGTGGTTCCCGGAGGACCTTTAATACCTTTACTCTTATTATGTTTCATGCAAATGACGCATCAATCCAGCCGCGTTTGCGCTGCTATATTCAAATCTGGGTGCCACCAAGTTTTTAGGAGTAGCGGTACCACTCCCTCCTTGCCAAGATGGGTACAAGAATGCAAATAATCAACAAGTAACGGCAATAAAGAATTTGGAATACAAACTTGACCAACTGGAGTCAGCCAGAGATCTCGTGTCAAGGAGTGCGAACACCTCATTGACTTCCATAGTGTTCGCTCAGAATCAGAGGCGTCCCTCTGTAAATTTTGAACTTCAGCTATCTCTGGCATGCCCTTCGTCCGCAATGCAGGTACCTTGTTTAGAGCCTGATTAGCCCCACTGGGAACAATTAAAGAGGTTGATGAAGCTGCAGTTTTAGCAGCTGAATCAGCACGGGCATTTCCTAATTGAACAGGAGTCCAACCCTTCGTGTGCGCAACGCATTTAATAACTGCCAATTGATGAGGAAGCTGAATAGCATCGAGGAGATTTTTAACCCAAAGAGCATTTTGAATGGGAATTCCCACAGAGGTGAGAAAACCTCGCTGTTGCCAGAGGCGGCCGAAATCATGGGTCACGCCAAAGGCATATCTAGAATCAGTGTAAACATTAGTACTTTTGTCTGTGGCCAAAATACATGCTTGAGTAAGGGCGAATAGCTCGGCTTTTTGTGCAGAGACAGGGTTCTGGAAGGCTGCTGCTTCCTGCACGTCAGTGTCGGTTACCACAGCATATCCCGACTGTGGGAAGCCAAATGGGGAAATGGAAGAACTGCCATCAACATAAAAAATTAGATCTGGATTATCAATAGGCCTGTCTGTTAAATCCGGGCGAGGTGCGGTAAGGAAGTGATTCTGAAGTAAACAATCGTGTGGTGGTTAAGGTTATCGGGGGGCTATTCGAGGAACACGGCAGGATTTAAGGTTGAACAATAATGAAACGAGAGGTAGGGGTTTTGCAATAGTGAAACCTCATAGCGGCTCAATCGCGCTTGAGTCAGATGCTGGGTTTGCTGAGACGTTAGGAGAGCCACAATAGAGTGTGAAGTATGCACTTGTACTTGCTGGTGAAGGGTTAGATTAGAGGCTGCCTGGACTAACAAATGGACAGCAGTAAGAATTTGGGTGAAAAGGTCTGTCATACATGGGTCGTGTGCTGGGGCGATAGCCAGGGCGTTTTTCAGGGTAATAAAAGATAGCTTTGCTGAATCGGGTAGTTCAAACTTAAGAGGAGCATTTTGAGAGGAGTACGGAGTTAATTCTTTAGAATGCACAGTAACATTAGGAATCCATTGTCTGCAAAAGTTCACTAATCATAAAAAGGCTCGCACCTGCTTGGGCGATGTAGGAAATGGGGTCTACAGTACAGGAGTAATGCGTTCTTGAGTAAGGGAGCGATCAGTAGCACTAATTAGGACATCCAAAAATTTGACTTGTCGTTGGCCTTTATGAACTTTAGCGGGCGGGATCACATATCCCCATAAATGGAGACGGATGAGCAGGTAAAAGGTGTCACGCTGGTTAGCGATGAAATCAGGGCTGGCAAGGAGTAAGTCATCAACATATTGAATGATGGTGGAGCCACCAGGAGGTGCTAATGTCGCTAACTGGGAATGCAATGCCTGTGAGAAAAGGGTTGGAGAATGAATGAAGCCCTGTGGAAGTCAAGTCCAAGTGTATTGCGTCCCCTTAAATGTAAAGGCAAACAAATACTGTGATTCAGGGGCGAGGGGTATCGCAAAAAAGGCATGTTGCAAATCAACAAGGGTAAAAATAGTCGCTTCCGGTGGGACATTGCTCAGGATTGTCGCTGGATTTGGGACAATGGGATGTAAGGGTTCAACTATCTGATTAATAAGCCGGAGGTCTTGGACTAAACGCTATTCGGATGGTCTTCCTACCTTAGGAACTGGAAGAATCGGGGTATTACAGGGGGACTGGCATGGTATCAGAATTCCCTGTTGAAGGAACGATTGAATCATAACCGAGACTCCTTTTTCAGCCTCGGGACGCAAAGGGTACTGTGAAATAGAGGGTAAGGGCATATCAGGTTTGATTCAAATAACAACAGGAGGGACATTAGTGAGACCAACTTCGTGTTTGGAGGCTGCCCATAAATCTGCGGGTAGTTCAGAAGTTGTAGATTGGGTTGAATGATGATGGTGCAGTGTGCCAATGAGGACAAATGGGCGTTTAAAATATTCTAAAGTGCCTGCGGGTAGGGTTTGACTATCATTAAGGAAAGGATCAGCTTGTCCTCATAGTGCAGCTGCCAGAAATCCCAAGGACTTGGTACTGTAGCCTTCGTTGACAGAAAGGGTCACGTGGGGTGATACAAGTCTCGACTGATGCCATAGGCTGTGGGGTAAATCGACAAGAAAGGCAGACCCTTCTTTTGTCTTGGTAAATGCTCTCCAAATCGGGCGAGGTTACTGTATGATCGTAGCAAAGAGTGGATTGGGAATATCTAAGGGAGGTGAAAAGTGTGAGGGAGCAAAATCAATCGACCACCACTGTGGAATAGTGAATAGGGGAAAGTTTCGAAGCTGGGCCTGTGCGATAGGTGATATGGTAATGCGGTTATCAAGGCTTGGGTCACTATATTCTCTCATCTGGACTCTATCGGGTGTTTTAAACAGTGGTACTCAGGGTTAACATTAGCTGCCAGCATAGAACACAGAGCAATCAGGCGCAGGCTCAGAAGTTATTAAATCTTGCAGCTGGTGACCTCGTATTTGAGACAGTTCTATAAACATACCATTATCAATGCACTGTATTACTGCTCCGAATTTGCAGTGTCTAATCAGCTACTTTCTAATAAAGGTGGATAGCCTAACTTGGTTCTTTTCTATATGCGCATTCCGTTTTCAAGACCTGTCAATTCTATACTCAATTTTAATTCTTTATCCTGCCATCTGGCTAACAAGGAGACATCCTTCAATTTTGGACAATATTCCCTCCATAGAGCAACTAACTTTTTAGCAGTTGACCCCCTATTATTTTCCTAAATCACTTGTTGAGCTTCTATTACTGTTGATAGGTCTTTAGTTGTTCACACAGCGTTTGCAGTACGCTGCCATTTTAAAAAGTTGTATCTAAAGTTTTACCCATTGCACACTTTGTCTGATGCCAGATGGTCCTTCCGATTACAATTTTAACAATTGATTAAGGAAATTACGTGTGTGATGTTTTATGTCAGGGTCCGCATGCTTTTTGCCCTGTTTATGTGTTATTAAGCAGAGTTATCCGCATCTGCAGGAGATTATAATTTAAATCACGGAGTAATCGCGCTCCGTACAAACCAATTAACAGCTCGAAGGTGACACCGTAAAGATTCTATGCCACCCGCCTTACAAAGTTAACGGGAACCTTTTATCGCGAAGGTTTCAGGTAATAACAAGGACCATGTTGGCATCGATATCTCTTTACCTCTTTCAAATAATCACAGCTTGAAACATAATTTTTAAAGTCAAAGTCTGAAAAATGAAATATGAATTCTTTCCCTCTCTCTCTTATCTATCTCTCTCCCTCTCTACGTAACTCTATCTGTCTTTGGAACTCTTGTTGCTCTTTCTCTTTATCTGCCTACCTCTCCATCTCTGCCTCTCCCTCACTCGCTCTCTTTCGCTCTCTCTAACAGTTCCCGTCTCTTGTCGCTGGCTCTCTCTCTCTCTCCTTCAATCTCTTCCTCTGTCTCTCTTTCTCTCTCTTGGATTCAGCCCTTGTCCTTGCGGACAAATTTTGAACAAAAATTTTTCATTCTCTTTCGAAAACTTTATCTGTGTTATTCCATTTAAGTCAATTTGCACTGATTAATTTTAGAGGCATTAGCTGTTCTCTGAGATGTATTTCTTTTGTCAATTCAGAAAAGACCAACTGTCTGCTGAAATGGTTAATGTTTCCTGCAGAATCTAAGGGGCGGAGAACTTGGCGTGATGCCATTTACGTCTTTTCACGCAATCTAAAAACTTATTCATATTTCAATTACTCTTATTCGTAAAGTTACTTTCTTTTAAACTGATATAGTGTGAACTGAACAACTTTGAGAACATTTGCAAGAGGAATTATGAATGTTTTGCCATTAGTTTAAAAACAATTCGAGTACGCATTTTGTTGTCCTTCAGAAGAACCACTTGTTATCATAATAAGGCCAGTACAACATTCCAAGCAGTAGTCTGATCATCTAAATTTCATGCAAAAGAAATGTTAAAATCCAGTCATTATTCCCAGCATGCTTCTAAATTGATAACTTATTAACTTCACTTCTATAATTTCCTTATTGTGGATTTTTTAATCAACACCTTTTAGTCACTTATCATGTCTTCCGTAGAGAAGGGTTGTTCGATATTTACGGCTTGCGTCTGTGACCGAGTGCGTGTCGCTAAGGGGGATACGTTAACAGGAGTTTCATTGGTAATGGGATCAGAAGTGGGAGTCAGGACTTGGGAAAGTGGAATTGTAAGATCGGGGAGCGCAAAATGAGGGTGGGGTCCAGGGTTCAAATTCTCCTCGTCTTCCGTATCGCTTGAATATGGGAACATCGGCATGCCAGAGTAACTGGGAGGATCCTCCTTTCCTATAATCTTATTGGCCAGTCCTACTTTTCTGCTAACAGGACGTTTGTTATTGCCAGATTGCTCTTTATCATTTTGACTGTTTTCCATACCAAAGCTCACATTACAATTTTAAAGTCTTGCAATCTTTCGCTTTACCGTTCACACACTCATTAATATCTCTTTTGCGGGCGTAATCTCTCCAACTCATTAATAGTGATTGTTCGTTGCGTTAAGTGGACTTTTTTTCCACTGTAAAATTAAACAATTTGAAAGCGGCATTTTTTTTCCAGATTGCTTTTTTTCTGAATCAATGCTATTGTCAAAGTTCCAAGATCCCTGTGTAACCTAGTGGCCAGATATCGTTACCTAATTTATTGTTTAAAGCAGCGCTGCAGCCAATCTTCGAATATTACGTTCTTGAGAAGGGGTTTCTAAACACATGAAAAATAGAGGGGAATTGTCGCTAGCTTTGTCTAAAGTTTGTCGCATAATGTCAGTAAAATGTGCCCCAGGCAAAAAAACGCTCAAACAAAATTTCTGGTACCAAATCAAATTGGAGGGTCCTTGACCCCAAAAATTACTGACAGGGTCCCTGACCCGAAAAAATTATTGACAGGGTCCCTGACCCCAAAACTTAATCAAAGGGTCCCTGACCCAAATTTATAAATCTGATGCGGATGAAAAACGAGATCAACAAGGTCCCTGACCTGCGGCTAATTACACAAAAAAAATGTACTCACAGTCAAATTTAGATTCGAGAACCGTCACCTGTTTAGTTACTTCCGTCAGGGATGAGGGGTCGCAGCACAGATCCGAGAGACAGAGAGACCAAGGTCAATCTTACCTTGTGCCGGCGTCTGTCTCTTTACTCCGGTCGTGGCTTTGATCACTTTTTCTCAGTCCCTCATGGAAGCTCACTTCAGGATATTGGATTTTTTCTCGCAGCGCCAAATGTTGTATTTTATATTTTCCCCGCGTCTTGACTGTGATAGAGAAATTCAAACAGCATTCATTAGGTAAGCAAAACTGAACTTTATTTCCGAATTTGAACTGACTGCTAGCAGTAAATGGCTGATACTTGGAGTCGGAAAGCAGTCAATTACAAACTGCTGAGTCCGTCCCAAGTCTGCGATATTACAGAAAAGAAGGCGATTCTTATACATTATAGGATCAAGATAACATGAATACAACTTAGTCAGGAATTTGATCGAAAGTAAAACATAAGTAATAATCGTTACAATGGCGTCACCTTGCTGACCTTTAGGGGACTGGAGTCTCATATCATTTTCTTGTCTTTGTTTTAAGAAAGGGAAGAAGTTGTTTAGGAACAGGAAGAAATAGTTGTTCAGCTTGTTATGTATTAAGACTGCTTCTAGTTCAAGCCTTATCTAGACTCTCAGGACATGCTGTCTATGTGTATTCTGAATCTGTGTCTTAGGTTAAATTCAATTGTACCAAGAAGACTTGACTAGTTTTCCCATCATGCCATTATTTGCTTCACACAATACCACAGTATAAATGGGTCATTTTTGGGTGGGTAAGATGTGACAAGTGGAATCTCACCAGGATCATTGCTGGGCTCTCAACCATTTACAATCTGTCTGAATGTGTTGGATAATGGGATTGAATGTCTGGCTGTTAAGTTTTCTGATGCCTCAAAGACAGGCAGGAAAGTAATTTGTGAAGTGGAATTAAGGACTCTGCAAAGGATTACAAATAGGTTGTGAGTGGGCAAAAAACCTGACAGATGGAGCATAACTTTGGAAAATGTGAATTGTCCGCTTTATCAGGAAGTATTAAATAAAACAATATCATTTAAATGGAGAGAGATTGCCACTATTAGAATTCCCCCGATACCAAAATGAGTCAATAAGACATTCTAAATGGTGATCAGGGATTCTCACTCCCTGACTCCTGTGCAGACTTAAGTGGGTGCTATTCGGGTCAAACTAGTGTTTCAAGATATCCCCTGGTATAACCCATATCTTCGTAGAAGATTTGATCTACTGACCACTGAGTAGCTTCGATCCTGGGTCCCGCGTTGCTCAGTAAGTAAAGTAGACTTAGTAATAACCACTGTTTCAGATTACAACTTTTGAGTTATTTTATTATTTTTTCTTTTAAAAGATAAAATCACTGTTTTTACATAAAGGTAAAAACGATCTTTTCTTTGGATCCTCCTGGTCAGTTGTTAGACCTTCAGGTCTGCCTTGACAATCTTTCTTCTGTAACTTTTGGTTTTCTCCTGATGGATTCGCTGTTCTGCTCGGTTTCTGTGTTCTCTCCGTCCCATGTACCGAGGGCAGCTATGAGAGCTGACTCTACTGGCTGCTGAATTATTAGGGTTTGTATAGCCCTTTGCTCAGCCTTAGTTTCTATATGTCCTTTATTGAAATGTAACTGTCCCTTGCCGACTGTAGCTAATGCGAGCTCCCAGTCTTTGAAACATCTTATTCTGCTTGACAGGTAATACATTTGTTTTTGGTTTTTAAAAATATTTTAATAAGTTTTTGAAAATTTTTATAACAGTAACATAAACAATGACATTAACATGGTAAAATAAACATTTCCACCCCAGCCCAATCTTCACGCACCTCAACCATACAACAACGATCCTTCCGTTCCCCCCCCACCCCCTTGGAATACTGCATCTGCTGACATTTTAATTTTCCCCGAGAAAGTCGACGAACGGCTGCCACTTCTGGCAGAATCCCTAACATTGACCCTCTTAAGCTAAACTTTATTTTCTCGAGACTGAGAAACCCAGCCATGTCACTAACCCAGGTCTCTACACATGGGGGCTTCAAGTCCCTCCACATCGCTACCTCCGGACTCGGCCACCACTCGTGTTTTTAGTACCGTGGACATTGCCTCAGCAAAATCCTGCCAAAACCCTCTAAGCTTCGGACATGCCCAAAACATGTGGACATGATTTGCTAGGCTTCCCGCGCACCTCGCACACCTATCCTCTACCTCGAAAAACATACTCATCCTAGCCGAAGTCATGTGCACCCGGTGGACTACCTTAAATTGTATCAGGCTGAGCCTGGCGCACGATGAGGAGGTATTAACCCTGCTTAGGGCATCCGCCTCTAGCCCCGCCTCTATCTCTCCTCCTAGCTCATCCTCCTACTTGCCTTTAAGCTCCTCCACCGGAGTTTCCTCCACCTCCGAAAGCTTCTGGTAAATATCCGATACATTCCCCTCTCCCACCCAGGCACTGGAAACTACTGTATCCTGTATCCCCCGTGGTGGCAACAGCGGAACGGTCAGCACCTGTTTTCTTTGGAAGTCTCGCACCTGCAAATACCTAAAACCATTCCCTGCTGGCAATTTAAATTTATCCTCCAAAGATTTCAAGCTGGGAAAGCTCCCGTCTATAAATAGATCTCCCATCCTTCCAATTGCTGCCCTCTGCCAACTCCGGAACCCGCCATCGAGCTGAACCAGTACAAACCGCTGCCAACTCCGGAACCCGCCATTGAGCCGAACTGGTACAAACTTGTGGTTATTATAAATTGGGGTCCAAATCGATGCTCCCTCCACTCTCTTATCTGCTCCATTGTCACCAGATCCTCAGTACTGCCACTACCACCGGACTTGTGGAGTATCGGGCCGGCGAGAATGACAGAGATGCCGTTACCAATGCGCTCAAACTAGTGCCTTTACATGACACCACCTCCATCCGCTCCCATGCCGACCCCTCCGCCACTACCCACTTCCTAATCATGGCTATATTAGCTGCCCAGTAGGAATTGCAGAAGTTCGGCAGCGCCAACCCACCTCCCTCTGACTGCGTTCCAGCAACACTTTATTCACTTGCGGGGTTTTACCCGCCCACACAAAGCCCAAAATAATCTTATTCACCCACTTGAAAAAGGTCCTCGGGATGAAGATGGGGAGGCACTGAAAGACAAACAGAAATCTGGGGAGAACCGTTATTTTTATGGTCTGTACCCACCCCGTCAGTGATAGCTGGAGCATGTCCCATCTCTTAAAGTCCCCTTCCATTTGTTCTACCACCCGGGATAGGTTTAACCTATGTATTACCTCCAATTTCCGGGCCACCTGGATTCCCAGATATTGAAAGCTCTTCCCTTCCATTCTAAGTGGCAGCTGTCTCAGTCCCCTGTCCTCTTGCCTGGATCGCAAACAATTCGCTTTTCCCCATGTTCAATTTATACCCCGACAAATTGCTAAATTCCCCAAAATTTGCATTACTCACCCCCCTCCCCTCCAACGGGTCCGAAATGTACAAGAGCAGGTCATCTGTGTAGAGAGAGACCCGGTGCTCCAACCCGCCCCCTTCTCGAACCAGTCCTTTCCAGTTACTCGAGGCTCTTAACGCCATGGCCAATGACTCTATGGCCAGAGCAAACAGTAACGGGGCGAGGAGGCACGCTTGCCTCGTCCCTCGGTGTAGTTCAAAATACGCCAACCTCAGCTGGTTCGTGCGCACTCTCACTACTGGTGCCTGATAGAGCAGCCGTACCCAGTCAATAAAGCCCTCACCGAACCCAAACCTTCCCAGCGCCTCCCACAGGTAATTCCACTCCACCCGATCAAAAGCCTTCTCCGCATTCATCGCTACCACCACCTCCGTCTCCTCACCTTCTGAGGGCATCATAATAACATTTAGAAGCCTGTGAACATTGGCCTTGGGTTGCCTGCCCTTAACAAATCCTGTCTAGTCTTCCCCTATCACCCCCGGGACACAGTCCTCTATCCTTGTGGCCAGTATCTTAGCCAGCAGTTTGGCATCCACATTCAGTAGAGAAATCAGTCTATGACCCGCATTGGTCCGCATCCTTCTCCCATTTCAGGATCAATGAAATCGAGGCCTGCGACATTGTTGGGGGGAGGACTCCCTTCTCTCTTGCTTCGTTAAATGTCCTCACCAGCAGTGGGCTCAATATTTCTGAAAACGTCTTATAGAATTCCACCGGGTAGCCGTCCGGCCCCGGGGCCTTGCCCGACTGCATGCCCTCCAGCCCCTTGATTATTTCCTCAATCTCAATTGGGACTCCCAGCCCCTCCACCAGGTCCTCCTCCACCTTCGGGAACCTCAACTGATCAGAAATTGCCACATCCCCTCCACCCCAGCCAGGGGTTCCGACTCTCATAATTTACTGTAAAAGTCCTGAAACACCTTGTTCACCCCCGCTGGGTCCAGGAACGCATTACAGTCTCTACTCTTTACGTTACCTATCTCCCTAGCCGCCTCTCTTTTCCTGAGCTGGTACGCCAACATTCTGCTTGCCTTCCGCCCCCCCCCCCCCTCCCTTGCCTTCCTCAACTGTTCCACTGCTTTCCCTGTGGTCAACAGCCCAAACTCCACCTGTAACCTCCGCCGCTCCCTCAGTAGCCCCGCGTCCGGGGCCTCCGAGTATCTCCTGTCCACCTGGAGTATCTCCTCCACTAATCTATCCCTCTCAGCCCGTCCTGCCTTTTCTCTGTGGGCCCGTATCAAGATTAATTCCCCTCTGACTACTGGCTTCAAAGCTTCCCAGACCGTCGCTGCAGAGACCTCCCCCGTGTCATTTGTTTCCAGGTAGTTCTGGATGGACTTGTTAACCCGTCCACAGATCGCTTCGTCCGCTAGCAACCCCACATCCAGTTATAATAGCGGGTGTTGCCCTCTCTCCACACTAACCCGTAGATCCACCCAGTGCGGGGCCTGATCCGACACTGCAATTGCCGAATACTCAATATCCTTTGGTATTAGCGCCCTGCTCAGAACAGAAAAAATCGATGTGAGAGTATACCTTGTGGACATGTGAAAAAAAGGAAAACTCCTTGATCCTCGGCCGTGCAAACCTCCAGGGGTCTACTCTCTCCATCTGTTCCATGAAACCCTTCACTTCCTTTGCCGCAGCCGACCTCCTCCCTGTCCTGGATTTTGACCGGTCCAATTCTGGATCAATGACTGTGTTGAAGTCCCCTTCCATGATCAGGTTATGTGACTAAATCTGGGATCTTACCTAACACCCGCCTCATAAATTCCACGTCGTCCCAATACGGAACATATATGTTCACAAGTACCACTCGCATCCCCCCCCCCCCAGCTTCCCCCCCCCCCCCCCAGCTTCCCATTCACCATTATGTACCTACCCCTCTTGCCTGACGATTCTTCCTGCCTCGAATGCCATTCGTTTGCTGATCAAGATCGGTACCCCCCTGGTCTTTGAGTCCAGTCCTGAGTGGAAGAATTGGCTAACCCACCCCTTCCTCAATCTAGTCTGGTCTGTAACCTTTAGGTGTGTTCCTTGTAGCGCTGCCACGTCCGCCTTCAGTTCCCTCAAGTGCGTGAACAGCGAGCCCCCTCGACCGGCCCATCCACCTCCCTGCCTCTTCCCCCCCCCCCCCCCCCCAGCAACAACACTAGAAACCCAATCCCCCAAGTGAAGCTCCTGCTTCACACCTGCTCACCCCCCACTGCGCTTCCAAGAGTCAGCTGACCTATGCTGATTCGATAGCTCCCGTCCCTGGCACTAAACAGTCTGTCTCCCTATTGTACTTTCCTCTCTCCCTCCCACATGAATGAACATTTTAAATGCATCACATTCCCCAGTAAACAAGCAACAGAAAAAACAGCGAAGAACAAGTCACTTCAGAAAAATAGTCACCCAAAAAGCAGAACTAAATTCAAAGCCCATCCCCCCCCCCCTAACAAGGTCGCTGCAAGACAGATCAACAGTTAACCATCCACAGAGCCCATTATTTCACATAGAAATACTTAAATTTATACAATCCAGCACCACAAATCGCTGCCACAGTTCTTCTCCAAGGCTTAAGTGTCTTTTAATTCGCCTCCAGCTTCATTTCTTCAATAAAGGTCCATGCTTCATCCGACGTTTCAAAGTAGAAGTCCCGTTCCTCATGTGTGACCCACAGGCAGGCTGGGTACAGCATCCCGAACTTCACCCCCTTCTTAAAGAGAGTAGTTTTTGCCCGATTGTACCCAGCTCGCCTCTTGGCCAAATCCGCTCCCAGGTTCTGATCAATGCGCAGCTCACAGTTCTCCCACTTGCTGCTCCATTCTTTCTTGGCCCACTGCAAAACGTGTTCCTTCTCCACAAAACGGTGAAAACGTACCACCATGGCCCTCGGCAGCTCGTTCGCTCTGGGCTTCCTCGCGAGGGCTCTGTGCGCTCTGTCCTATTCCAGGGGCCGAGTGAACACCCCAGCCACCATCAACTTCTCCAACATGTCCGTCACATAGGACCTTGGATCCGATCCCTCAGTGCCTTCAGGGAGGCTAACAATTCTAAGATTCTGCCTCCTGGACCTGTTCTCCAGGTCCTCCAGCTTCTTCTGCATTCTTTTCTGGCGGTCGTACATCATCCCAACCTTGCTTTCCAGCACGGTTACATACTCCTCGTGCTTGGACAACTTTTTTTCGACCTCCTGGATTGCTCCCCCATGGTTTCCTGATTCTGAACCACTTGATCAATCGAAGCCTTAATCAGGTCCAGCGTGTCCTTCAACTTGGCGAAGCAATCCTCGAAAAACTTCACCAGCTGCTCCGTCGACCACTGTGCTGTCTCCCCGCGGCCCTTTCTCTCCGCCGTGCTGTCCCGTGTTCCCAGCTCTGCTTGCTTCTCCCTTATAAGACATTGTCATCTCACACGGCCACTTCTGGTCCAATTTTCCATAAGGGAATTTCTCCTTACTGTCTCACTCTTCACTGATTTATCCCATAAAATTAGAACATTACAGCGCAGTACAGGCCCTTCGGCCCTCGATGTTGCGGCGTCCTGTGAAACCCCTCTAAAGTCCTCCTGCACTATTCCCTTATCGTCCATATGCCTATCCAATGACCATTTGAATGCGTTTAGTGTTGGCGAGTCCACTACTGTTGCAGGCAGGGCATTCCACCCCCTTACTACTCTCTGAGTAAAGAACCTACCTCTGACATCTGTCCTATATCTATCTCCCCTCAAAAGCTATGTCCCCTCGTGCTGGACATCACCATCCGAGGAAAAAGGCTCTCAATGTCCACCCTATCTAATCCTCTGATCATCTTGTATGCCTCAATTAAGTCACCTCTTAACCTTCTTCTAACGAAAACATCCTGAAGTCCTTCAGCCTTTCCTCATATGATCTTCCCTCCATACCAGGCAACATCCTTGTAAACCTCCTCTGTACCCTTTCAAATACTTCCACATCCTTCCTATAATGTGGTGACCAGAACTGCACGCAATACTCCAAATGCGGCCGCACCAGAGTTTTGTACAACTGCAGCATGACTTCATGGCTCCGAAACTCAATCCCTCTACCAATAAAAGCTAACACACCATACGCCTTCTTAACAACCCTCTCAACCTGGGTGGCAACTTTCAGCGATCTATGGACATGGACACCGAGATCTCTCTGCTCATCCACACTACCAAGAATCTTACCATTAGCCCAGTACTCTGTCTTCCTGTTACTCCTTCCAAAATGAATCACCTCACACTTTTCTGCATTAAACTCCATTTTTCACCTCTCAGCCCAGCTCTGCAGCTTATCTATGTCCCTCTGTAACTTGTAACATCCTTCTGCACTGTCCACAACTCCACCGACTTTAGTATCATCTGCAAATTTACTCACCCATCCTTCTACGCCCTCCTCCAGGTCATTTATAAAAATGACAAACAGCAGTGGCTCCAAAACAGAGCCCTGTGGTACACCACTCGTAACTGGACTCCAGTCTGAACAATTCACATCAACCACCACCCTTTGTCGTCTATCAGCTAGCCAATTTCTGATCCAAACTGCTAAATCACCCTGAATCCCATGCCTCTGTATGTTCTGCAATAGCCTACCGTGGGGAACCTTATCAAACACTTTACTGAATTCCATATACACCACATCAACTGCTTTACCCTCATCCACCTGTTTGGTCACCTTCTCGAAGAACTCAATAAGGTTTGTGAAGCACGACCTACCCTTCACAAAACCGTGTTGACTATCTCTAATCAAATTATTCCTTTCCAGATGATTATACATCCTATCTCTTATAAACCTTTCCAAGACTTTTCCCACAACAGAAGTAAGGCTCACTGGTCTATAGTTACCGGGGTTATCTCTACTCCCCTTCTTGAACAAGAGGACAACATTTGCTATCCTCCAGTCCTCTGGCACTATTCCTGTAGACAAAGATGACTTAAAGATCAAAGGCTCAGCAATCTCCTCCCTAGCTTCCCAGAGAATCCTAGGATAAATCCCATCCGGCCCAGGGGACTTATCTATTTTCACACTTTCCAGAATCGCTAACACCTGCTCCTTATGAACCTCAAGCCCTTAGTCTAGTAGCCTGTATCTCAGTATTCTCCTCGACAATTTTCTCTTATTCCTGTGTGAATACAGACGAAAAATACTCATTTAGCGCCTCTCCTATCTCCTCAGACTCCATGCACAACTTCCCACTACTGTCCTTGACTGGCCCTACTCTTACCTTAGTCATTCTTTTATTCCTGACATACCTATAGAATTGTTTTATTTGATGCATATATTGACAGGTGGGCCATTGGTTGGGGTGGTGGGAGGATGGGATCATTGTTGATGTTAAGGGTATTGACTTTGTATCTGTTACCATTTACTGCTTGTTGGTGGGGTGTAAATTTTGCAAAATGTGAAAATGGCGAATAAAAACATTTTTAAAAGAAGAGTGCATGTCCACAGATCCCTGAAGGTGACAGGAGAGGTAGATACGGTGATTGGAAAGGCAGAGAGGATACTTTGTCATTCACGGGTCATAGAGTACTAGAGCAGAGAATATTCCCAGCAATTTCTTTTGGAGGAAAGAACTGAAACCCCTCTCGCCACAGATGCTGCCAGAGCTGCTGAGTATTTCCAGCATTTTCTGTGTTTATTATAAGATCAGGGAGGTTATACTGGAGCTGTCCAAAACACTAGTTAAACCACAGCTGCATTACTGAGTACAGTTCTGGGCACCACATTACAGGAAGGATGTGTTCATTCCAGAGAGGATGCAGAGGAGATTGACCAGGATGTTGACACAAATGGAGAACTTTAACAATGAGGAAAGATTGGAGAGGCCGAGGTGGTTTTCTGTGGAACAGAGAACGCTGAGGAGAGATTAACTGAGGTGTTTAATATTATGAGAGGCCCAGATAGAATGGATAAGAAGGATCTATTTCATTAACAGATCAATAACCAAGGGGTTTAGATTTAAAGTAATTCGCAGAGGATTGGGAGTGGAGGGGGATAATGGATTTCTGTGTCTATTCGGAACCCTGGATATGCGTTTCCCTTCTCAGTTCCCAAATAACAGAGGCCAAGTCTGTGCTTTTTGGCAAAGTCCAGTTGAACTTTATTTATCAGCTGTGACACTGGAAAACTTGTTTTTAATACAAAATTTAGAAATTTGCCTGCAGCAAGCTAGTCAGATTAATTGTCTTTAGCGAATACAGAAGTTGAGTTTTCATTCAAGTCATAACATACCAGATAAAATAACTGGCTAATTGCGATTAGCAAAGCGAGCAGCAATGGTTTCAGAAATATAGATGGAGTGAGCAAGAAGAGAAACAGAACAGAGCAACAGAAGCACTTTTCCATTCCGGTAAGTGATTCTGAAGAGAATTGTTATCTCAAAGTCTAGCCTTCTTTTTACTGCTGATTGGTCGAGTTGATAAATTATAAATTAGTTAAAGCCAAAGTGTCTGTCCATCAATTTAAGAGATGTCGGTATTTGAATATGTTGGTGTAATTTTCCCATTCCATCGCTTGCCAATTTTCCACATTATCAACACCTGTATCTCAGTATTAATTAGGAAAAACACAGCCTTCAGGGCATTATGATCTTAGACAGTCTATTACTATGGAAACGGGACTGCCCATGCTGGAAAAGCAGCAGCAGACAATGGGGTCTTTTAGCTAGTTGGCGTCACTGACCTTGCTTGTCTCAGGCAGTTTGCAAATGTTAAAATCTTGGTTGAATGAAAGAAAATTAAAGTGTATGATCCTGATTAACCCTTAATGGGTTTCCAGTTATTGTTGCACTCAAGTTATCATAGAATTATCATAGAATTTACAGTGCAGAAGGAGGCCATTCGGCCCATCGAGTCTGCACCGGCTCTTGGAAAGAGCACCCTACCCAAGGTCAACACCTCCACCCTATCCCCATAACACAGTAACTCCACCCAACACTAAGGGTAATTTTGGACACTAAGGGCAATTTATCATGGCCAATCCACCTAACCTGCACATCTTTGGACTGTGGGAGGAAACCGGAGCACCCGGAGGAAACCCACGCAGACACGGGGAGGATGTGCAGACTCCGCACAGACAGTGACCCAAGCCGGAATCGAACCTGGGACCCTGGAGCTGTGAAGCGAATGTGCTAACCACTGTGCTACCGTGCTGCCACTATGCTACCGTGCTCCCCCTTTTGATTCTTCTAAAGAATAAGATGAATCATAATAACAAATATAAATTAAGGAAGAAATGCAACAGGATAGAAGTAAGCGCAGAGAGGAACTCATTCACATTGTCTTTCATGGTTCACTTGTTTGAGGACAGCCTTCAGCACTGGGGCGAGCAAAGCTTTCCAAGCGTTACAAGCATTCTGGAGGTATTTCATTCAAAAAAGTGATTATATAGTACAATAACAATTCAGCAATAATGGAAGCTGATTATATAATTGCAGTAATAATTGGGTAATAATGCAGTAATAACAGCTCAATTTATGAGCCTTGTTCAATGTCATGGGCTGGTGGTGCAGTTGGACCACTATGAACCACTTTGATTGTTGGGGCTGTTGCTAATTGTGCTTTTACTTAATTGCTCTGTTTTATAACCTTTGCTTTAGAGTCGCCAGGTATCTTTCTGATACCACCATGAGGTTCAAAGCCAAGTGCTGATCAATAATTCAATACACCAGTTAGTAAGGTTCAAATCAAAACACATTTATTATACACACAGTCAATCACTACTCATGCATAAAACTCTACTTACTAGACTATCTCTAACACTAAAAGGCCTATACTTAGCTTTGGAAATGGCCCACCAGGTCAGGAGAACAATGGCATTTTGTTCGATTCTGAGGCTGCAGGCTTCAAAGCTGGTATGGACTAGTAGATAGGAGCGCCTATCTCGTAGCGTGCGTTGACTGGAGACTTACTTGGTTGGTGCAGCTGCTAGGCAGGTCACAGTCAAGAGTTGTTTCGAGCTGCTGAGAGACCCTGCCAAGAAGGACGAATTGAACTTGGGGACTTTATTTTCTAGTTCCCAGGGGTTGTGTGCCCTTTTGGACGGACCCCGTACCTGATTGCAATTGATTGGGCTAAGTCCCAATCACTTCCATCGATTTCTCCAATACTGGAGCTGTTCCCTGATCGCTGGGCGGTTCCTATGTGTCCGTTGACCTTCATTTGTTTTGGCTCCTGCTGGAGCCGAGGAGTCTGGTTTGGTCTCGATTACTTTAATGTATCCAATTGTTCCTGGGGATCGCTCATTATTATGCAGATGGTCGCTGGTTTCGGTTCTGTCTGGGTTTTTGCAAGTCTTAGTACACAGGAAACCTTGCACCTGCTTGTTTCCCTGTGCCTGACAGAATTTCCCTGCATTCTTAGCGGACATCCATTTTGGAATTGGGAAGTGGCCAACCCAGGTGGCTACAGGGCATTATGGGTAACCATACATTGGCCAATGTATCTGGTCAGCAAGATCACTACCTAAATGCTGAAGCCCAAAAATGAAAAATAAGAGAAATCCCTGAATGATGGAAATTCCTGTGCCACCCACCCATCCAGAGAGCCATCCCCAAAGAGTGTTGTCAGAGGGTTGGTAAAGTTTACTGACTTCTTCTTGAATATGTGCTGACCAGCTTTTGATTTCTTCTGAATTATCTGGGATGTAGGTGCAACACTCTGCACCAATCAGGGGACAGGTGCCATCTTTTTCGGCCAGCGAATAGTCAAGTGCCATCGATCTGCAAAGCCACAGTTCGATTGGCCAGCGTCTCTGCTGAAATGCTACTTAGGGCTCGGGAAGTGTCATTGGGTTATTTTCTCTAAGGCTGCGGCCAGTTTAATGTATTCTCTGGTCAGTACGATGATGCCATAGGCAGGGATGAGAGCAGAAAAGAATTTCTCAGCCCTGTGATCTCAGGTTTAGACCTCTTGATGATAGTGACAGGTTGATATTTCTCAAACTGTGGGATGAGAGGTCCATGTTTTGGGTCTGTGTTTATAGTATTGGCTAGGAAAAGGGAATGGTGGGCGAATCTCCAGCTCACTGGGAGCCAAGGATATACAGTATTACCATGATAGTCGCCATTGTAGGTAGAATATTTGTAGATGTGTCTTGGTTCTCCTGAAGAATCCCACTGGGAGGAAGCTTCCTTTGCTATTCGGTCTGCAAGGGTGTTTCCTTGTGCTTCTATAGTGTTGTCTTGAGTATGGGCCTTGCACTTTAGAATGGATACTTCTTTTGGCAAAGCTATGGCTTCCGGGGGGGGGGAATCATTTCAGTGGTGGGAGTCTAGAACTCACTGTCTGATAGGTCAAAGAATCAGAAATCCTGATCACTGTAAAATAAATGTCTTGGAGATCCAATTGAAGGGTTGGGACATACGGGGCAATCGACTGAGATCTGCAAAATGGGATTAAGCTGAATAGCTCCACTTCAGCCAGCACACACACAATGGGCCAAATGGCCTCTCTCTGTACCAGAACTTTGAGGTTTTTACTCTGATAGTTGGAGTTTGTTTCTGATGATAATAGCCTCTAAGGGACTGGAGTTGAACATTCTTGATATTGATGAAATAAATCAGCTGTTTTAAACACGTTGCAGATTTTTGTCTTTCCCGCCTGAGTGTTTAACATCACCTGGCTGGAGCTCAGAAAGGACAATCCCACCTCATAGAATTTACAGTGCAGAAGGAGGCCATTTGGCCCATCGAGTCTGCACCAGCCCTTGTAAACAGCATCCTACTTAAGCCCACACTTTCACCCTATCCCCGTAACCCAACCTAACTTTATTGGACATGAAGGCCAATTTAGCATAGTCAATCCACCTAACCTGCACATTTCCGGAGTGTGGGAGGAAAGTGGAGCACCCGGAGGAAACCCACGCAGACACGGGGAGAACTTACAGACTCTGCACAGTGACCTAGGCCGGGAATTGAACCCAGGTCCCTGGCGCTGTGACCTGTAGTGCCAACCACTGTGCCACCCTCGCATCCAATCTCCCAGATTGTCTGTCTTCTCTCTGGGTAAGATTCTTTTGTCTCTTGTATTTCACTGTGACAGGGTAGAGACCTGATTGAAGGGATTCAAACATGGGAGCTCTGGGAAAGATGGGCAAGGATTTGGGAGGTGACATATTCAAAGAGTTTGAAGAAGGGAGGGAGGTTGAAGATGGGGCAGTAATTTGTAAGGATGACAGGGTCAAGGGTTTGTTTTATTGTGGAGGGGGTGATGATGGCAGATTTGAAGGACAGAGGGACAGTACCTGAAGAGACAGAAATGTTGACAATATCCGTGGACACAGGGTAGTTGGCTGATCAGTAGCTCAGTGGGAATAGGGTCGATGCAGCAGGAGCTGGGTCTCATGGACAAGATGAACTCCGAGAGGGCATGAGGAGAGATGGGAGAGAAACCAAAGAAAGATGTGGGTTCAGGGCTCGGGAAAGGATGGAAATTTAGAGAGTTTGGTGCGGTGGGCTCGTGGAAGGGAGGGAAGCTGCAGAGGCAGCTGATCGGATTTACTAAATCTCAGTCACAAGAAGCTCCACAAGCTCCTCACACTTCTTGTTGGAGGTGAGGATTGAAGAGACAGGGGAGAGCGAGAGTACTTCTAAAGGAACTAACTTGTGTCAGAGATATTAAAAAGTTTCGACACACTGTGTATTTAACACAAATCTAATTTATTTGACTTTTAGCCAGAGTGTTAGCCTCTGTAAATGGGCTGGAGTTTGTTATCAGCAGAAAGAGACCCAAATGAACATGGTTCAGTCCTGATAGTGAGGAACAGCAAAATTCAATCACTGTCGTTACTTGTGGCTTCGTTGGTGTCTCAGCAGGTGGGATGACTGAGTGAATCCCTTCCCACACTTGACGCAGGTGAATGGTCTCTCTCCGGTGTGAATTCGCTGATGTACAGTGAGCTCAAATGATTGTATGAACCCAGTCCCGCAGTGAGAGCACCTAAACGGTTTCTCGTCAGTGTGAACACGTTGATGGCGCCTCAGATCCCCAGAACTTTTATAGCACTTCCCGCAGTCTGGACATTGAAACGGTCTCTCCCCAGTGTGAACTCGCTGGTGACTCAGCAGGTTGCATGACCAAGTGAATCCCTTCCCACACTTGGAACAGCTGAATGGCCTCTCCCCAGTGTGAACTCGCTGGTGTGCGTACAGAGTGGATGACTGAGTGAATCCTTTCCCACACTTGGAGCAGGTGAATGGTCTCTCTCCAGTGTGAATTCGCTGGTGTGTCAGGAGGTTGGATGATTGAGTGAATCCCTTCCCACACTCGGAGCAGGTGAATGGTCTCTTGCCAGTGTGACTGCGTTGATGAGTTTCCAGCTGGTATGGGAAAGTGAATCTTTTCCCACAGTCTGCACATTTCCATGGTTTCTCCTCAGTGTGACTGCATTTGTGGCTTGTGAGGCCTGATGATAGACTGAATCCTCGTTCACACACACAACACGTACACGTTTTCTTCCCACTGTGAACAATGCTTTTTCCTTCCATGTTCAAAATACGCTGATATTCAGGATATGATAAATTGAGGACTCTGTCAGACCCTGATGTGATGCTTGGTTTGAGTTTCTGGACTTTGAAGCCTCCCCTTCGAACACCCTGAGGAACGGATTCAAAACAGAAAGTTGGGAGTGAGAGAGAACCCACAAAAACACAAAGGCAGGTTGTGAAATTGAGCTGAATGAATCTGGTCATTTGTGGGGCCGGCTCTCGCAAAAAGAGACCATGAAAACTGCTGGATTGTCATAAAAACCCAACTGGCCTCTTTGGGAGGAGAGAGAAAGAGGTGAAGAGGGATTTTGTATATCTACAAGATATATTAAAGAGAATAGACGGCAAAGCAAACTTGATCTTGTGCTTCATAAACAGCAATATTGATACGAAAACTATGCTTCTGGTGGCACGGTGATTAGCACTGCTGCCTCAGTGCCAGGGACTCGGTTCAATTCCAGCCTTGGTGACTGTGTGGAGTTGCATTTTGTCCCGGTGTCTGCGTGGGTTTACACCCTGGTGCTCAGGTTTCCTCCAACATTGCAAAGAAGGGAAATTTTGGTGGATTGACCTTGATAAATTGTCCCTTAGTGTCCAGGGATGTGCAGGTTAGGTGGGGCTATGGGGTTGCAGGGACAGGGTAGGGGTGTGGGCCTAGGCAGGGTGCCCTTTCAGAGAATCAGTGCAGACTCGATGGACCGAAAGACCTCCTTCTGCACTGTAGGAATTCTATGGCTCCAATTCTATTCTATGAATCTTTATAAAGCTCTGGTCACCACTCTTCAGGAAGGATGTGAAGGTTCTTGGAGAAGGTGCAGAGGAGATTTACCAGAATGGATCCAGCAAAGGAGGTTGAGGGGAGATTTGGTTCAGGGACACAAATTATGCCAGATTTCCATCAGGTGGACAAAGAAACTCTGTTTCCATTCACTCATCGTACAAGCAGCCGGGACACAGATTTAAAGTTTTGGGTTAAACCTGGATTGAGCTACACACGATCCTGAGGGGTCTTGACAGGGTGGATGTGGAGAGGATGTTTCCTCCAGATCGAGGACATCACTGTTGCAAAATAAGGAGTTGCCATTTCAGATGGAGATGAGGATTTTTTATTCTCTTGAGGGTTGTAAGACTTTGGAAATCACGTCCTTAAAAGGCAGTGGAAGCAGAATCCTTGAATATGTTTAAGGCAGAGCTGGATAGATTCTTGATGAGCAAGGGGAAAGGTCATCAGGGGTAGGCAGGAATGTGGAGTTGAGGTTAGAATGAGATCAGAATGAGATCAGCCGCAATCTTATTGAATGCTGAGCAGGCTCGAGGGGCCGAGTGGCCTGTTCCTAGTTTCTACGCAAAAGGTACAGGTGATATGAGGTGATATGAGGTATGTTTTTACACAGCGAGCGGCAATGACCTGAAACTTGCTGCCTTTGAGGGAGTTTGAAAATAGACACAATGAATGATTTGATTACAAAAGGAAATTAGATAGAGATCTGAGGGAAATAAACCTGCGAGGATACAGGGAGCAGGAGAATGGGACCGACTGGATTGCTCCAGAGAGCTAGCATGGACTCAATGGGCCGAATTTCCTTCTTGTGCCATCATATCTCTGACTCTTTTGTATAATCTAGTTTTGTAATTTATCCCCGGAGGGTTCAGATATCACTCGGGTAGATCTGTGTTACACTCCCTCCGAGGCCATTCTATCCTTCCTCAGGTTTGTTGCCCAGAACTGAACACAGTTCTCCAGGTTTGGTCTAACCAGGGTTTGTGAATCTCGGGGCTTTTCCAGTCACACTGAGACCTGAAATCTTCCCTCACAGACAGAACAGACAAACCTTTTACCTTCCACACCCAGATGCTGCTGCAATTCAGGTTCTGATGAATCGAGTGACTCTGTCAGATCGCGATGTGACATTTGGTTTGTGTTTCCCGTCTGTTAAACCTCCACTTCCAGCATCCTATAAATTTACAGAAACCTCACTGTCAGCTTAGGATAGAAATTCACAACATTCTCTCCTCACCAACTTTGTATTCCTGGAGGTTTGATCACATGACCTGCCCCCATCCTCCAGCCATTAATCGGTCAACACATCCATCCTTGTGACACACTGCCTTCCTCGGCCAATTGGGAAGCAAAAGGACTCATTACCTTACAGGACAGTGGTTGACTGTCAGCCAAACAACCTTTATCACATTTTCAATATTTTTATATCCGCTGAAGAGAAATGTTCAAAGAAAATTTCAAAAAAATCTTCTTTACTGTCCTAATGATTTCCCAGACACCCAGGTATGAATCTCACCAAGGCAGAAGGTAAAATTTGAATTCATTGAAAGTTTACTGAAGACCCTGAAACCATTGTCAATTGTTGCAAAGACCCATCTGGTTGACTCATGTCCTTCAGTGAAGGAAATCTTCCATCCTTACCTGGTCTGGCCTACATGTGACTCCAGATCCACAGTCAGCTGGTTGACCCTTAAAATACTCTCTGAGATACACTCAGTTCAGGGGCAATTAGGGCTGGGCAGTGAATGCTGGCCCAGCCAGCGACACCCACATCCCGGGAATGAATAGAAAATAAAATCTGCCATCCTTACCTGGTCTGACCGACACGATTCCAAACCACAGCAATGTGGTTGACTCTTTAAATGCCCTCCGAGATGGCCGAGCCAGCCACTCGGTTTGCGGGAAATTAGGGATGGGCAATAAATGTTGGCCCAGCCAGTGACTCCCACAAATTAATAAAATAAAATCCTGGAGACTCCAGTCAGTCAATCTGGGAAAGTTGGCAACCAGTCCAGGCTCGCAGCGCATGCGTCCTGCGGCTCCTTGTCCTCTGGAAAGATGGCGGCCGGTAACCCGGGCCTGTCACCGCTCAGCTCTCACTCTATTCAGTGCCCGTTAAGACCGCACCGTTAACATTTTACTCGGGAGTTGAAGCCTCCTCAGGGTTTTTCTGAAGCCTTCCCAGGTCACTCCGCAGCTTCTATTACTCTCCGGCTACCCCCCGGCTCCATTTCTTTGCACACATGAAGTGTGTGAGTGATCTCCCTCTGAACTGCACATTAGATTAATTAATGACTAACTCATATTTATTCTTATCCAGTGGAAACATATTCCGCTTGTCTATCATATCAAACCTTTTCATAATCTTACAGGATCAGGCCATCCTTCATTCCCTTTTCCAAAGAAAAGGTGATGCCCTGTCCAATCTTTCTTGCTGGGTATAACCTGCCAGTCCAGGCATAATTCAAATATCTTTTCCTGCATCTTCTCCAGTCCTTCGAGATCTATTTTACAATATGGAGACTTTAACTAATCTGAGCAGCAAACTCACCGTTGTCCACAAATGCCTGTATGTTGCAGTCTTTTAGTAATTTTACTGTTAGTAGAATGTAAGATGGGACAGAACAAGATCCAACGAGCCAGTCTGTAACACTGCAGAGCATCTACAAACTTGCCTCTTCCCCTTACTGCTAAACTCTTAACCTGTCAGCTGTGGCATCAAGAATAATGTTCAGAGAAAGACTGCATTTCAGCTTGGTGACACCGGGCCAGATTAAATTAGTTCACAGGATTGTTGAGCTAATGTATCCATATCATAAAATGGATCTGAAAGGACTGTGGACGATACGGGAAAGTGTACCAGAATGATGCCTGAACGGGCAGGTTACAAACAGCAAGAAAAGCAGTGGCTCGAGGAGCCATCTAGGCTCCCCCGCTTCCATTTCATGTGTTCTTATGAACATCACTGTAAACCATTTCCATGCAGACACAACAGATGCAACAACCACCAGTTCATCGCCATCCTTCCCATATTCCAGGATTCCAAACACACTTTCCAGGTGACAGTGATTTACTTGTACTTCTTGCCATCCAGTGTTGTGTATTCACTGTTCACGATTTGGTCTTCCCTACACTGAGATTAAATCTGGATTAGGTGACTGTGGAACATCACCATTCAGTCTGCAAACATAATCCTGAGCTTATGATCATTTTAACATTTTAATTCCCTGCCCCACTCCGACTGTCCACAGCCTCCTTCACTGCTCCAATAAAGCTCAAAGGAAACTCGAGGAACAGAACCTCCATACGGACATTGACCCAGGGCCTTGTTTCAAACTTGGGTCCTCAGTACCGTAGTTTTGTAAACTCTTTTTACGGGACAATAGAAGGTTTGTATTCGGTAAATTGAGACTAAATATTGCATCAAGGTCGGACAGAAGTCAGTTGATTCATCAGGCCCTGAATATCATCCTTCGAATGTGGAAGGTGAAATGTTTCTCTGTTCTCAATGAGAAAAGATTTCAAACATCAGTGTGACTGAAAAAGCCCGAGACTCACACAACACACTCCCGAGTGAGAGAGTTCCAGTGAATTGACTGTGGAAACATCAGTGTGACTGGAAAAGCACCGAGACCCACACAACACACACCCGAGTGAGAGTGTTCCAGTGAACTGACTGTGGAAACATCAGTGTGACTGGAAAAGCACCGAGACCTACACAACACACACCCGAATGAGAGAGTTCCAGTGAACTGACTGTGGAAAGAGCTTTAACCAGTTACACAGTGAGGAGGCAGTGGTGTAGTGGTATCGTCGCTGGACTAGTCATCCATAAACCCAGGATAATGATCTGGGGACCCGGGTTTGAATCCGACTACCACAGGTGATGGAATTTAAACGCAATAACATTTCTGGAATTAAAAGTCTATGAAACCAGCTGGTTCACTAATGCACTTTCGGGAGGGAAATCTACCATCCTTACCCAGTCTGGCCTACATGTGACTCCAGACCCATAGCAATGTGGTTGACTCTTACCAGCCCTCAAGGGCAATTAGGGATAGGTAATAAATGCTGGCACAGCCTGCGATGCCCACGTCCAATGCATTAAAAAAATTGTTTCACTAATTGTAACTCAATTAATGATCACCACTTATTTAATCATCCGTTGCAGACTTTTAGCTAATTAATACAGTAATTTTTAATGAATACAGGGCACCATATGGCGCAGTGGTTAGCACTGGGACTGCGGCACCGAGGGAATAAGCAATTTTCATTTCATTTCATTGGGTTCGAATCCTGGCCCTGGATCACTATCCGTGTGAAGTTTGCACATTTTCCCCATGTCTGCGTGGATTTCAACCCCACAACACAAAATTGTGCACGTCAGGCGGATTGGCCATGTTCAATTGCCCCTTAATTTGGAAAAAAAATAATCGGGTACTCTAAATTTATACAAATAAAAGATAAATTGCCTGATCAAGGATGAGGTTCTGTTTCTCAAGTTTCCTTTGAGCTTTATTGGAGCAGTACTCTAAATTTATATGGAAAAAATACTTTTCACTGTTCCGAACTGAGCCTTCTTCAAAATTCTTCAATCATGAGAGGTGGGCGTCACTGGCTCGACCAGCATTTACTGCTCATTCCAATTGCCCTTGAAGTGTGTGTCTTGTGAGGCTATTTCAGAGGGCACTTACAAATCAACCACAACATTGCTGTGGATCTGGAGTCACGTGTAGGCCAGGCCACGTAAGGAGAGCAGATTTCCTGAAGGACACGACGGGTTTTTACAACAATCGACAAAGTCACCGTTAGACTTATACTTTGAGACTTTTATTCAATTTCAATATCTGTCATAGGCAGATTAGATCCCAGATCCCCAGAGCATTAACCTGGGTCTCTGGATTACTAGCCCAGTAACAATACCATTACTCTACTGCCTGGCCCACACAGTCTTGGCAGAATATGATGTCCAGTAACTTCACAAAATTATGGAGTAATTTACTTTTTCAATCAAATTCTGATATCTCTGCAGTTTCTGGAAACATTTTGGTTGAAGGTGTTATTTTTAAAAATAAAGATCTAGCCTTTGCAATATAATTACCGAATACACCAATTCATTAATGATAATTAATGTTCACCACTGAATAATCATCAATGTAATTATTGTTTTATGGTATGAAATCAATACATGGTTAATATAGAAAAGGTACAGAAGGTGAAATGGCTGCAGGAAGCCACGTGTTAGAGGTATAAAAGGGCTTCCTTGACCTTGTTACCAATGACAGCGAATACACTATGAAAATAACAATTTTAAAACTAAATGTGATTACACATGCGTACTTACAGCTTCCTACATTACAAGAATGAATATGTTTCAAAAGTACTCCATTGGCTTTAAAACACTTTAGAAGGTCAAATGGGAGTAAGGTTTTACAGAAATGTACATTTGTTCTAATTGTTCACAAATTAGGATGTATTACACTCAGTGTCCTCACCAGAATCATTGATAAAAGATTGGAGTCTCAATTTTGTGTAATAACCACGGTGTTGACACCATTTTGAATACTCTGTGAAACTCCAGACACACCATATGCAATTATTTGTTGTAAAACACAGCGAGTTGTTGTGATTTGGAATGCACTGTCCATAAATGGTGCTGGAATCTGATTGGACTGGAACATCCAAAAGGGAATTTGGTGCATTCTGGAAAAGAAAACAAAATCGTCGAACTATGGGATTAAATGGGTCGCTCTACAAAGAGCTGGCATGGGAAAAATGGGCCAAATAGACTCCTCTGCGCTCTTGCTGCCTTGTGTACATGTAAAGCGAGTGGTAACAACCTGGAACCTACTGCCTATGAGGGTCGGAGATGCAGAGATTTTTTTTCTTTTTTAAAATAAATTTAAGGTACCCAATTATTGTTTTTTTCCAATTAAGGGCCAATTTAGCGTGGCCAATCCACCTATCCTGCACATCTTTTGGGTTGTGGAGGTGAAACCCACGCAGACATGGGGAGAATGTGCAAACTCCACACGGACAGTAACCCAGGACCGGGATTTGAACCCGGGTCCACAGCACCGCAGTCCCAGTGCTATCCACTGCACCACATGCCGCCCTGGAGATGCAGAGATGATGGAATGATTTCAATGGGAAATTGGACAGGCACTGAGAGAAATAAACCCACAGGGATTCGGGGAAAGAATGGGGCAATGGACAGACTGGCTTCCTCCACAGGGAGCCGACACGGTCCCAAAGGGCTGAATGGCCCTATTCCCCAACATCCAGATGCTGTGATCTCAGGAGAGAAATTCAGCTGCTCCAGTCACTCCAACTAACTGGAGTCCCTCATCTCTGGTGCCATTCTCGTTAATGTCCTCTACACCCTAACTTAGAATTTCACATCTTTCCTAAAGTGTGGGGCCCATATCTAGGGTTCCATAGGGGATAGAATTGAAAAGCACGGAGGAAATGTTCAACTTGTTCAGAACCAGGGTTAGACTACACTGGGAGCACTGACAACATTGGCGATCTCCATTTAGAAAAAGGAAATAGAGGCACTGGATAAGGTGCAACAAAGATTCATAATATACAGAACTGAGAGCATTTAACACTCAGGAAAGGCTGGGGCTGCTTTTTTCTGGAAAAGATAAGACTGATGGGTGACCTGATGGAAGTCTTTCAGATTATGAAGGGATTCAATAATCCAAGAGGAATTTCAGTAGAAACCTCTTTACCCAGCGAGTGGTGAGAATGTGGAACTCGTTACCACAGCGAGTGGTTGAGGTGAACAGCATGAATACATTGAACGTAAAGCTAGATACATACATGAGGGGATGTATGTCTGTATCGGCTGATGGGAGAGGCTCATGCGTCAATACTGACACAGACCATGGCTAACCTCAGCCGCTATGGGAATTTAACCTGTGCTGTTGGTGTCACTCAGCACAAACCAGCCATCCAACCAACTGAGCGAACCGATCCCCATGTAAATCTGTAATAAATCCTTAAATATTAGTGATTGCCTGTCTCCCACCATACTATTTAATGTTGTTTCCCAGTGCACCTCAGACAACTTGGCCCTCATACCCTGATAGTTTTCTTCAGTGAGAAGCACCAAAATAAATTAAACAAAAGAACCATGTAACCACCATAGCCCATGTTCATGGTAATGTGGCATGATTTTTGGGGTTTCCAAACAGAAATGGTAATGAAACATCTTCTAATCTCCAAACCCCCTTTCACTTTTTGATCCTTGTGAAATGTGAGACCAGGAATTTGCAAGAAGGCTCAGAGAGAATCAGCCCACTGGGGGAGAAGCCGTGAGACCAGCCAGTCCAGCAGAAAGAGACCCTCTGACCATCCCCATTGACCAACAGAATGAACAAAATGCAATCCTGGATGTAATTGAGAACAGAAACAATAACAGCAGAATCCAATCCCTGTAATCAGTTGTGAATTTGTTGGTGTCTCAGAACGTGCGATGAATCCCTTCGCACATTGAGGGCAGGTGAATGGCCTGAACAAAAAGGAAAAGGCAGTGGAGTGGCAGTGCTGGTTAAAGAGGAAATTAATGCAATAGTGAGGAAGGATATTAGCTCCGATAATGTGGAATCTGTATGGGTAGAGCTGAGAAACACCAAGGTGGAAATAAATTAGTAAAGAAATCCCCAAACCGCAGTGGTGATGTTGGGAATGGCATAAAACAGGAAATTAGGCTGATTGTAAAAGTTTCTATCGGTATGTGAAGAGAAAAAGATTGGTGAAGACAAATGTAGGTTCCTTACAGTCAGAAACAGGGGAATGTATAATAGGCGACAAAGAAATGGCTGAGCAAATAAATACATACTTTGATTCTGTCTTCACAAATGAAGCCACAAATCAGATACCAGAAATGTTGGGGAACGTAGGATTTAGTGAGAGGGAGGAACTAAAGATCAATATTAGTAAAGAAATGGTGTTGGGGAAATTGATGGGATTGAAGGCTGATAAATCCCCAGGGCCTGATAATCTGCGACCAAAGTACTTCAGGCTCTCGAAATAGTGGATGCATTGGTGGTCATCTTCCAGGATTCCATAGACCCTGGAACAATTCCTGCAGACTGGAGGGTGGTTTATGAAATTCAACTATTTAAAAAGGATACAGAGAGAAAACAGGGAATTATAGACCAGTAAGCCTGACATCGGCAGTGGAGAAAATTTTAGAATCCATTATCAAAGATTTTAAAGCAAAGCACTTCGAAACCAGTGGCAGGATCGGACAGAGTCAGCATGTATTTGTGAAGAGGAAATCATGCTTGACAGATCTACTGAATTCTTCAAGGGTGTAATTGGTAGAGTTGATGAGGGGGAGCCAGTGGATGTGGTATATTTGGACTCTCAGATGGCTTTTGACAAAGTCCCGCACAAGAGATTAGCGTGTAAAATTAAAGCACATGGGATTAGGGGTAGTGTATTGAGATGGTCAGAAACCTGGTTCAAAAACTATTCACGTACCCTGCACATCATTGGTTTATCGGGGTGAGACCCACACAAACAGGGGGAGAACTTCTCTCCACATGGACAGTGATCCAGGCCCAGGATTGAACCCTCGTCTTCAGCTCCGTGACGGAGCAGTGCTAACCACTGTGTCACCCTATATATTAACAATTTAGATGAGGGAACAAAATGCAATATCTCCAAATTTGCAGATGACACCAAGTTGCTTAGGCCGGGAGGCGGAGGGGGGCTGTGAGGAGAATGCAGAGATCCTTCAGAGTGATTTGGACAAGTTGAGTGAGTGGGCAAATGAATGGCAGATGCAGTATAATTATGAGAAATGCAAGGTTATCCACTTTTGGGAGCATAAGCAAGAAGGCAGACTATTATCTGATTGGTCATGAATTAGAAGGGAATGTGCAACGAGATCTGGGTATCCTCATACAGCAGTCGCTAAAGGTAAACATGCAGCTACAGCAGGCGGTAAAGAAAGCAAATGATATGCTCGCCTTCATTGCGAGCGGATTCGAGTACAGAAGCGGGGATATCTTGCTGCAATTATACAGGGTCTTGGTGAGAATATTGTGTGCAGTTTTGGTCTCCGAATCTGAGGAAGGATGTTCTTGCTCAAGAGGGACCACAGCACAGGTTTTCCAAGCTGATTCCTAGCATGGTGGGACAGTTGCATGAGAGACTGAATCAGTTAGGTTTGTATTTGCTGGCATTGACAAGAATGAAAGGGTGGGGGGGGAGAAATCTCATTGAAACCTATAATATTCTAACAGGACTTGACAGGGTAGATGCAGGAAAGATTTTCACGATGGTGGGCGTGTACAGAACCAGAGGTCACAATCTGAGGATATGGGGGAGACCATTTAGGACATACATTTTAAAAAAAATTTAAAGTACCCAATTAATTTTTTCCAATTAAGGGGCAATTTAGCGTGGCCAATCCACCTAACCTGCACATCTTTGGATTGTGGGGGCAAAACCCACACAGACATGGGGAGAATATGCAAACTCTACATGGACAATGACCCAGAGCCGGGATCAAACCTGGGACCTCGGCGCCGTGAGGCAGCAGGGCTAACCCACTGTGCCACCGTGCTGCCCCAGTTTAGGACAGAGATGAGGAGAGATTTCTTCATCCAGAGAGTGGTGAGTCTGTGGAATTTGTTACCACAGGAAATAGTTGAGGCCAATACATTGTATGTTTTCAAGAAACATTTAGATATAGCACTTTGGGCGAAGGGGATCAAAGGATATGGAGGGGAAATCGGGATTTGGCTATTGAGTTGAATGATAAGCCATGATCATAACGAATGGCAGAGCAGGCGCAAAAGGCCAAATGATCTGTTCCTGCTCCTATTTTCTATGTAATCCCTGCCCACACTGTGAGCAGGTGAATGGTCTCTCCCCAGTGTGAACTCGCTGATGTCTCTGCAGACTGGATAACTGAGGGAATTCCTTCCCACACTGAGAGCAGGTGAATGGTCTCTCCTCAGTGTGAACTCGCTGATGTTTCCGCAGGGTGGATGAATCAATAAATCCCTTCCCACACTGAGAGCAGGTGAATGGCTTCTCCCCAGTGTGAATTCGCTGGTGTGACTGCAGGGTGGATAACTGAGTGAATCCCTTCCCACATTGAGAGCAGGTGAATGGCTTCTCACCAGTGTGAATTCGCTGATGTTTCCGCAGGGTGGATGAATCAACAAATCCCTTCCCACACTGAGAGCAGGTGAATGGCTTCTCCCTAGTGTGAACTCGCTGGTGTGACTGCAGACTGGATAACTGTGTGAATTCATTCCCACAGACAGCGCAGGTGAATGGCTTCTCCCCAGTGTGAACTCGCTGGTGTGACTGCAGGGTGGATAACTGAGTGAATCCCTTCAAACACTGAGAGCAGGTGAATGGCTTCTCCCCAGTGTGAACTCGCTGGTGTTTCTGCAGGTTGGATGCTTGAGTGAATTCCTTCCCACACTTGGAGCAGGTGAATGGCCTCTCCCCAGTGTGAACGCGCTGGTGTTTCCGCAGGGTGGATAAATCAATAAATCCCTTCCCACACTGAGAGCAGATGAATGGCCTCTCCCCAGTGTGACTGCGTCGATGAATCTCCAGCACAGATGGGACTCTGAATCCCTTCCCACAGTCCCCACATTTCCACGGTTTCTCTATCTTTTGGGTCTCCTCGTGTCTCTCCAGATTGGACAATAGTGGAAGCTTTGTCTACACACAGAACATGTGCACTGTGTCTCCTCACTGTGAAAGACGTGATATTTTTTCAGGCTGTGTAATAGTTGAAACTCTTTACACAGTCAGTTCACTGGAACACTCTCACTCAGGTGTGTGTTGTGTGGGTCTCGGTACTTTTCCAGTCACATTCACATTTAAATCTTTTGAAGCCGACAGATTGGACAAACATTTCTCCTTCTTGCTGATGATATTCAGAACCCAATGATATTCAGTTCAGAATTAATCGAGAGAGTTTGTCACATCGAGACGTGATGTTTGAGATTTCTGTCCATAATTCCTCCTCTTCCACCATCCTTTAAATTCACAAAAGTCATCAGTTAGTACAGAATAGAAATTAACAGGAACATCATTGCAATGTAAGCCTACCTGTGACAATCAAGATCATTATTATTAAAATTCAGGACAATTCTAGTTCTTATGGAACATAATTTTCTCTCGTTCTTCAAATGCTGTAAATCTCCATCCCACACAATCTCCCTCCATTCTCACTCTGCTGTATCTAATATTCACCCTCCCAATTCTCCTGAAGGTGCTGATTCATGTTGATTGACAGATCCAAGCTCAGCTCACTGCTTCCTGACCAGGACACAGAGATTAGAATAGGAGCAGGAGTAGGCCATTCGGAAATCTATAATGTAACTACAGTCTATATTACAAGACAAGAAATAATAATATTTAATTTATTACAGAACTGTAAATAATATATCTAATCTGTACCATGTAACAACACTGGATGTATCTCTGTCCATTATTAATTTAATGTCTCCTGAAATGTCAGCCATCTCCTGGGGAACCCACCCCTTTAATTGTGAACATTAGGAAAGAGACCATCCTTTAAAAATTTTTTTTTTTTTTTTAAAGAGTAACCAATTATTGTTTTTCCAATTAAGGTGCAATTTACTGTGGTCAATGCACCTACCCTGCACATCTTTGGGTTGTGGAGGTGATACCCATGTAGACACAGGGAGAATGTGCAAACTCCACACGGACAGTGAACCGAGAAGGAGATCAAATCCGGGTCCTCGGCGCCGTGAGGCAGCAGTGCTAATCGCTGTGCCACCAGAAACCATTCCTTTAGTCAGACAAATAAACGCGCCAACCTGTTCAGAAGATGGGTGGGAGGAGTTGGAAACACTTTGTGGAGCCGTGAACCTTCATGTAATTTTTTTCCCCAATTAAGGGGCAATTTAGCTTAGTTCTAGGATGGCTGAAATCATCAATGAGGACTCTGATCTCTGGCAAGGAAGGAAACCCTGGCAGGTGGGCGGGGAGGATTCACAAACACCCGCTGGGGGCCCCAAACCCCCAATAAGACCCATTGGTTTTATTGTCAGTCTGCAGACAGGAGCTGGAGAACTGAACCCAGGCAGAGGAGAGGGAGGGAGAAAACTGGGAGTGGAGGAAAGAAATGGTGCAGATGGTGAGATGGGTTTGGATTTCAGCCCAGGGAGGAGGGAGAGTGTGTGGGACGGGGATTTACAGCTTTGGGGGAGCAAGAGAGGAAAAAATGTTCCAGAGAAACTAGAATTGTCTGTTCAGAATTTCTACCCTGGGCTGACAGTGATAGCTTTTGTTTTAATTCCAAAAAAAAAATCCCTCCTCAGCTCAGCTTTCTGTCTATTCTCCTGCCTGAACCCCTATAACCCTTAACTCCATTGTCCGTCAAATATCTGTCAAACCCGTGTTTGAATATAATCAATGACCCCCAGACTTCGCTGCTCACTGTGTAGAGAAATCCAAAGACTAACCTTCAGAACATCATATTCTTTTTTATTGTCACAGGTAGGCTTACATTAACACTGCAATGAAGTTACTGTGAAAAGCCACTAGTTGCCACATTCCGGCACCTGTTTGGGTACACAGGGAGAATTCTGAATCTCCAGATTACCTAACAGCAAATCTTTCAGGACTTGTGGGAGGAAACCAGAGCACCGGGAGGAAACCATGCAGACACGGGGAGAACGTGCAGACTCCGCACAGACAGTGACCCAAGTGGGAATCGAACCCAGGTCCCTGGCGATGTGAAGCAACAGTGCTAACCACTGTGCGACCGTGCCGCTACATTAGATATATCTCTGGCCAATGTTAATTTACTGTCCCTGAAATGTCAGCCATATCCTGGGGAAACCAGCCCTTTAATTGGGAACATTAGGAAAGAGAGCATCCTTTTAACTTGACAAATAAATGAATCAAGCTGAGGGACACTGTAAGCTGTGAAGTATTTTCGGGCACTAGGACCTGGCCTGGAACAGACTATGAAGCCCCGCCCATTATTGACGTCACCACAACCCCGCATGCGCACTGCTCCATCTGAATCAAGATGGCGGCCGTTAAACTGGGCCTGTTATCGGGAAAAAGATCCGAAGCTGCAAACGCAGGACCTACAGGTACGTATTCCTGGTTTAGGGCCTTCACGCGGTGTTTAAAAACTCTCTCCTTCCAGAGCTGGCTCTATCGCTTCGTTCGGATTTCCACATCCTTACCCGCTGCCGAGGACACAAGAAAGCGTCTCTTTCCAAGGCGCCATCACACACTGCGCATGCTCCAACTACTCCCAGGCAATGCGCCTGCGCAGTGCTGTCCTGCGGTGTCGATAGGGGACATTCACCACCGCGGGGAATGCCGGGAAGTCCCCACGCCAGCGTGCAAGAGTTGGTGTTTTATGCCAGGAAAATTGGCATAAAACAGCCACTGATTCCCTGCTCCGAGGGAGGGGGTCGGGGACTAGCAGGGAGGCAGCGTATAGCTCCCATCTCTAGATTCTGATACAGCCTGGAGGATTGCTGGGTCCGTGGCTGCGCATGCACAGGGTGAGACCAGCAGCGGCCTCGCTGTGCTTCAAGGGAGACTATGCCCGGGACCCGAACCGCAAAAGTAGTATCCCCTTAGGCCGCTCGCATGCCCCGGACCTCCCCCCTACAGTGCTCCCAATTGAAGCCCTCCCTGCTCGCAGATCGGCCCTTCCCCGACTGAATATGATGCAAGGTTGCCGAACGGCTGGGACCATGAGAATCCGACGCGTCGCGAACTCGGCCGGTTGGAGACGGAGCATTCCGGGGCGGTCCTCCGGCAATGGTCTCAGGCCATGCGGCATACTCCTAGAATGCACCGATTTTCAGGGGGCAGAGCTTCCGAATACCCGTGGCAATCCCGATTTTGGCGTCAAAACAGATTCTCCGCCCCGTCACCGAACACGATTTCCGTGTCGGGGATCGGAGAATCTAGCGCCTTGTTGTGCGTACAATCCAGACAGATCATTCCTTAGATGAAAAACAGAGGATATACAACAGATACACAATGTAAATACATAGACACAAACATCGGGTGAAGCATTATTCAGTCGAGAAGTTCGTGGAGAGATCAGATCAGTCCATAAGAGGGTCATTCAGGAGTGTGATAACAGCGTTCAAGAACCTGTTTTGGATCTGTTAATGCGTGATCTCAGACCTTTGTGTCTCCTGTCCGATGGGAGGAGTCTTTGATTATGCTGCCCACTTTCCCAAGACAGTGGGGGATGTAGACAGAATCAATGGATGGGAGGCGGGTTTGCGTGATTGACTGGGTTGTGTTCATGGATCTCTGTAGTTTCTGATGGTCTTGTGCTGAGCAGTTGTCACAGCAGGCTGTGACGCAGCCAGGAGGATGTTTTCTATGCAGCATCTGTAAAAACCGGTAAGAGTCAACATGGACATGCTGAATTTCCAGAGTTTCCTGAGGAAGTATAGACGCTGTTATGCTTTCTTGGTCGTAGCGTCGATGTAGGAAACCCTATCCATCTAATATTGGAAAATAGATATCTAATGAGAGGGAAATCAATTTGTGTATCCTTTTAAGTGTAGCCAATCCACCTACCCTGCACATCTTTGGGTTGTGGCGTCAGACCCACGCAGACACGGGGAGAATAATTTATGTATCCTAAAATATAGATAGATTGGAGAGTTGGGCAGAGAAATGGCAGATGGAGTTCAATCCAGGCAAATGCGAGGTGATGCATTTTGGAAGATCAAATTCAAGAGCGGACTACATGGTTAATGGAAGGGTCTTGGGGAAAATTGATGTGCAGAGAGATCTGGGAGTTCAGGTCCATTGTCCCCTGAAGGTGGCAACGCCGGTTGATAGAGTGGTCAAGAAGGCATACAGCATGCTTGCCTTCATCAGACGGGGTATTGAGTACAAGAGTTGGCAGGTCATGTTACAGTAGTATAGGACTTTGGTTCGGCCACATTTGGAATACTGCGTGCAGTTCTGGTCACCACATTACCAGAAGGATGTGGATGCCTTGGAGAGGGTGCAGAGGAGATTCACCAGGATGTTGCTTGGTATGGAGGGTGCTAGCTATGAAGAAAGGATGAGTAGATTAGGATTGTTTTCGTTGGAAAGAGGGAGGTTGAGGGGGGACCTGATTGAGGTCTACAAAATTATGAGAGGTATGGACAGGGTGGACAGCAACAAGCTTTTCCCAAGAGTGGGGGTGTCAGTTACAAGGGGTCACGATTTCAAGGTGAGAGGGGGAAAGTTTAAGGGAGATGTGCGCGGAAAGCTTTCTACGCAGAGGGTGGTGGGTGCCTGGAATGCTTTACCAGCGGAGGTGGTAGAGGTGGGCACGATAGCATCATTTAAGAAGCGTCTAGACAGGTATATGAATGGGCGGGAACAGAGGGAAGTAGACCTTGGAAAATAGGAGACAGGTTTAGATAAAGAATCTGGATCGGCGCAGGCTGGGAGGGCCGAAGAGCTTGTTCCTGTGCTGTAATTTTCTTTGTTCTTTAATGAACATCGATATGTAGAGGAAGATGAAAGGCCTTTAAACACCTCACTTGGCATAGAACTGTCAAAAACTCAAAACAGGAGCTTCGGGAAATCAAAGTACTGACCAATAGCAAACTGCTCAGTTGTTGGAAGACATTTTTAAAATATAAATTGTTGGACCCCGGTTTGATTCCAGTTTGGGTTACTGTCTGTGCTGAATCTGCATGTTCTCCCCGTGTCTGTGTGGGTTTTCTCCAGGTGCTCCGGTTTCCTCCCACAGTCCACAGGTTAGGTGAATTGGACATTATGAATTCTCCCTCAGTGTACCCGAACAGTAACTTCATTGCAGTGTAAGCCTACTTGTGATACTATTAAAAAAATTACATTCACTCAGATTCCAGCCCTCAAGTCTGGTGACAGACCTCACTGCTCCCTTGCCCTTCTGGCCTGTGAGCTCCTCTTGCTGCTGTTCCCAGGACAATCAGTGTCCACTCTCCCACATTACTCTGTCTGATAGAGTTCAGAGGCTCAGAGGAGGAAAGAAATGAGGACATGAATCTGAATTCAGAAATACAGTTAAAGAAACATGATTCAATTGATAAACTTAAGGATTTAAGTCACAGTATTTGATTGCAATGAATATATTAATTTCGGCTGATACTGATGGGGAATGGAAGCGAATTATGTTAGTTGTTTTATATCGTTGTTCTTTTCTATGATTTTGACACATCATCTTTCTCCTTTCTTCCATTTAAATAGTGGACCATGCTACCCAGAATTCCCTGCATGGGCGAATACAGATATTTTAGTTTATGAACAACTCCATATTACAAAAGAACAGAGCTGAATACAAAACAATCAGCAATACAGTAAAAATATCCACAATACACCAAAACTGGACATTCTGAATTCTCCCTCAGTGAAACCAAACGGGCGCCGGAATGTGGCGACTTGGGGATTTTCAGAGTAACTTCATTGCAGTTAATGTAAGCCGACTTGTGACAATAAAAGTTATTGTTATAAAATAGAAACCAATGAATAATCAACAAGAAACCAATACCGCCAGATTTCAAGCCGCCACCACCCACCACCACCACCACATCAGCAGAAATGCTCCCAAAAGGGCAGCACAGACCACTGGTAAAGCACACACCGATATGGGGCACGGCGGAAGAGAGCGAGAGAGAAAGTACACCTCTCCCAAGGAGCACAGTTCAACCTAAAAAACAGTTGTGTGTGTGAATACATCTTCTCTTAATCCAAAAGACTGAATGCACAGGTACAGAAAAGCTGGGCAGACCAAATAAGAGCAGGGTTCAGTTAGAATGGGCATTGGATGCAAAGCAATTTGGGCTGAAGTGGAGATGGAGGAGATACTGTTGGGTTTAACTATGATTTAGGAGCCGCAACAGGCCATTCAGCCCTCCAAGCCTGTTCCACCATTCAATAAAATCAGGGCTGAATTGGTTGTGGTCTCAGTTCCCCTTGCCTGTCTGCACCACCAACCCCTGCACTCAGAACCCTTGTCTCCCTTGTCTATCAAAAATCTGTCTATCTGTGCCTTAAATAAATTCAATGCCGCAGCCTCCACTGTTCTCTGGGAAATGAATTCCACTAACTTCGGGGGGAAAAAATTATCCTCATTTTAGCCTTCATGTTCTCCCCATCTCTCATTCTTTTTAAAAAATAAATTTCGAGTACACAATTATTTCTTCCAATTAAGGGGCAATTTAGCATGGTCAATCCACCTAACTTGCACATCTTTGGGTTGTGGGGGTGAAACCCATGCAAACAAGGGGTGAATGTGCAAATTCCACACGGACAGTGACCCAGGGTCGGGATTCGAACCCAGGTCCTCAGTGCTGTAAGCAGCAATGCTAACCACTGTGCCACCGTGCTGCCCCCCCCCCCCCCCCCCCCCCCCCCCACCTCCCATGTTTCATTCTTAAAAGTGTGTCACCTCGTTCTCGTCTTTCCCACGGGTCCAAACCACAGTGGTCTTGTTGGGTCCGGAAATTTCCAATGCGGGACACTAAAGGCATGTAGGTTCCAGGAGAAATTGGTTGTTAAGCAGTCGTTGTTCCAACATTGCTATAGAATACAGCATTGTTTGATTAACAAGCATATCCATTGAGTGTTTCAAGCTACAAAGGTGTTCCAAAATACATTTTGGTAGAATTGCAGAATTTCCATTCACTGACGATGGAGGAACAGGGATATATGTCCAACTCAGAATGATGTGTGACTGGAAGAGGATTTGTAGGTGATGGTGTTTGTCTGCACCGGTGCCCTTGTCTTTATGGCTGGTGGTGTGACAGGTTCTGTTAATGTCCTGGCAAACTCTTGTGTAGGTTCAGAGCTGATGGCAGGTACCTTTCCCTGAAGAATATTAACATCGCAGTTGGGTTTTTACAATAATCCAGCAGTTTCATGATCTCCTTTTCTAATGCTGGTCCCATCGATTCTGCCCAATGTCACAACCTGTCTACTCGTTTTTGTGGCCTCTCTGTTATGCTCCCTTTTTGCTTTCTTAAGACCATATTAAAGAGGTAGAAAATTTAAGCAGACTTGAGGAGAAACTACGGGCGAAATTCTCCCAAAACGGGAGAAATCGTCAAACTGCCGTAAAACCCGGGCGGGTTTTACGGCATCGCGCCCCTTCCCGACGGGGGACCGATTCTGGTCCCCCGTCGGGGCTAGCAGCCCGACGTCGGAGGCCCCGACAAGTCGGGCTTAACGAAAATCGTTAAGCCCGCTTGTCGGACTTAGCGCCGGCTGACGCGTCATATGACGTCAGCCGCGCATGCGCAGGTGGGAAGACTCCACCCGCGCATGCGCGGGTGACGTCATCGCGTTTTTGCGCGAAACCCGCGCATGCGCGGTCCGGGTTGCCCCTCAGCCGCCCCGCGTATTGATACTGCGGGGCGGCGGAAGGACAAATAGTGCGCGGGCATCGGGCCCGCTGCCCGCGATCGGTGGGCACCGATCGCGGGCCCATGGCACCCTTGGCACGGCCGTGGTACTGCCGTGCCAATCGGTGCCATGGTTATTTTTTTCCAGGTGGTCACGACGTTTTTACGAATGGCAGGACCAGGTGTGTTTGCCGTTCGTAAAAAGGTCGTAAAGGGCTGGGACTTCGGCCCTTCTAACAGCTGTGAATCGCTGCCGGCCGTAAAAAAACGGCGGCAGCGATTCGTGTCGGGATTTCGGCGGGGGGGGGGGAGAATAGCGGGAGGGCGTCAAAAAAGTCGGGAAGGCCCTCCCGCTATTCTCCCACCCGTCGTGGGGGGGGGAGAATTTCGCCCTACTTCTCCCAAATGGTTGTGAATCTGTGGAATTCGCTACCCCAGAGTGTGGTGGATGCAGGGACAGTGAGTAAATTTAAGGAGAAGTTAGACAGATTTTTAATTGGTAATGGGGATAAAGGTTTATGGAGAACGGGCAGAACAATGGAGTTGAGGCCACGACGAGATCAACCATGATCACATTGAAGGTGTTTAGGCTCTGGATGCTAAATTGCCTACTCCTGCTCCTAGGTCATGTGTTCTAGGGAGGAGATGCTCTAGCTGATTTTGCAATCCAGCTCCTGCTCTGCAGATGAGGTGACAGATGAGGAACATATCAGCCATGATAGAATGGCGGATCAGGCTCACTTATAATAATAATGGGCCAAATGGCCTAATTCTGCTCCTATATCTTATGAACTTATGAACTGTTTCTTACTCTCAAATTGAGTGAATCCTTTGCTGTTTCTCCTCTGGGCCCCATCTCCACTATTATTGTCTGATTGTCCCACTGAGACTCTCACTGTTATTATTGGACAATCAGCGAGTCAGCCTGAGCCTGTGGCCGCTCTCACCATCTGGAACCGTCACAATGCCCGGGTGATTGACGACAGCTCTGGACCAATAGGAAGAGCATGGGTGGGGCTGGAGGACCGACCGAGCGTGGCTCGGAGTGAATGAGGGGCGGGAGTGGACTTGATTGAAGCATGCGCAGTGTGGGTCATGGCGATGGACAGCAGCTCCTTGTTGAGATCTAAAATCGGTAAGAGGCAATTGACGGGGCGGAGGGAGCGAAGAAGCATGTGGTGGGCAGGCATAAACATGTTGTGTGAGCCGCAAATCTGGGAAAAGAGCTTACCTGACCCAATTTGTACCGAGCGGGGCTGCAGATCCTCATGTTAGGGCCGGGTGAACGGCCACCATCTTTATTGGGGTAAAGCGCATGTGGAGCCGCCATCTTTATTGGAGGCAATGTTTTTTAAAAAAGAATAATCCTTATCATCACAAGTAGGCATACATTAACATTGCAATGAAGTTACTGTGAAAATCCCCTATCGCCACATTTCAGCGCCTGTTGGGGTACACAGAGCGTGAATTCAGAATGTCCAAATTACCTAACAGCACATCTTCACACTCTGCACAGACAGTGACCCAAGCCAAGAATCGAACCTAGGACCCTGACGCTGTGAAGCAACAGTGCTAATCACTGTGCTACCGTAGATTGGCCAAGCTTAATTACTCCTTAATGTCCAGGGATGTGCAGGTTAGGTTCTTGGTTGTGGGGGATAAGGCGGATGGACGAGAGAATGTAAATGGGTAGAGCGCTCATTCAAAGGGTTGGTGCAGACTCAATGGGCCGAATGGCCTCCTTCTGCACTGTTCGGGTACACAGAGGGAGAATTCAGAATGTCCAACTCTCCTAACAGCATGTCTTTTTGGATGTGTTGAAGGAGGTGATTGTTTTGGGAGGTATTTGTTACCCCACGTTCAGAATGAAGCCAACCATCAATCTACATTAGCCTTTGAGTCCCAACGTCTTATTGTTGAAGCAGAGCAGGAAAAGAAGAGAAAGACGTTCTGCTTTTCAGTTCTCACTACCTCTTGGGCTATTCTCCTCCATGTGTCCAAAGATCTACGACTGTGTCGAGTCACATGAAGAACCTGTCAAATCTCTCAACCTACCCTGAGTAAACATCATCCTCGAATAGAGGGACTGCTGATGACATGGAGGGGCAAAGTGTAGCAGGGAGTATGAGCGTTCATCCTGGACCAGGGAGCAGGAGGAGAGAATGTTGTGAATTTCTATCCTGGACTGACAGTGATTAATTTTGGAAAATCCTTTTACAGGGGGTTAGAAAGGGAGGATTTACACAAAGCAAACTCAAACCAAGAATAGGTTTACTTTTTTCCTGAATTTCTTGTTTGGACTGACAAAGATGGCTTTTGTAACTTTCATTTTCAGGGTATTAGAAAAGGATTTGCAGGCAGGAAACACAAGCGAATCCTGACATCGAACTCCTGCAGCATCATTCAATTCATCAGGACCTGGATATTATTGCACTTTCAGTGTAAGCATTGAGTTCCAAGTCATTAACACTCTCTGTAAAATTTCTGCCTCATATCATCCTGTAGATCTTGCTCCAAATCTTAAATCTGTGTCCTGAAATCCTTTTGCAATCAGCTGGAAGGAGCAACGTTTCTTTAACTACTTTACCGAGATCAATCAGAAACTTGTACCTAAATCAATCTCCTTTCTTCCAAGGAGAACAACCGCAGTTTCTCCAACCTAACATTGCAACTAAAATCCCTCATTCCTGGAACTATTCTGGTAAGTCTCCCCTGCACTCTCTCAAGGACTGTCACATCCTCCATAATGTGTGGTTTGCACAGATCCAGATGTTCTGTCTTCCTTTTTTTTTAATAAACAATTTTATTGAGGTAGTTTTTGGCTTTGTAAACAGTTACAGACATCATCAGAAAGGAAGCAAAAAAGGTCAAAAATGTGCAAACATCCACGTACTGTCAATACTTCCATAGTAACATATTGCACAAGCCCGCTCCCCTCCCACCAGTACTACCCGCCATATTTTCCCTCCTACTCTACTCTACCCCCCCCCACCCCCCTGCTGACGCTCACTCTCCTGCAAAGAAGTCAATAAATGGTTGCCACCTCTGGGTGAACCCCTGCACAGATCCCCTCAAGGCGAACTTAATTTTTTCCATCCCCAGGAAACTTGACATGTCCGCAAGCCACCACTCAGTCTTCGGGGGCTTTGAGTCCCTCCACGCCAATAATATTCGTCGCCGAGCTATCAGGGAAGCAAAGGCCAGCACATCGGCCTCTTTCTCCCCCTGGACGCCCGGGTCTTCCGAAACCCCAAAAATTGCCACCCCTGGACTCATCACCACCCTTGTTTTTAGCACCTGGGACATGACCCCCGCAAATCCCTCCCAGTACCCCCTCAGCTCAGGGCATGCCCAAAACATGTGAACATGGTTCGCTGGTCCTCCCGCGCACCTAGCGCATTTGTCCTCTATCCCGAAAAATTTGCTCATCCGAGCCACCGTCATATGGGCCCGGTGAACGACCTTAAATTGGATCAGCCTGATCCTAGCACATGTCGCGGTCGAGTTTACCCTACTCAGGGCCTCTGCCCATAGCCCATCCTCCATTTCCCCGCCTATCTCCTCCTCCCATTTAAGTTTCAGTTCCTCTGTCTGGGACCCTTCCTCCCTCATGAGCACCTTATAAATACCCGAGACTCTACCCTCCCCTTCGTCCCTCCCAGAGACTATTCTGTCTAGGATCCCCATTGGCGGGAGGCACGGGAAAGATGGGACCTGTCTATGAACAAAGTCCCGCAACTGTAGGTATCTAAAATAATTTCCCCTTACCAACCCAAATTTCTCCTCCAAGCTCCTCAAACTCGCGAAGCTCCCTTCCAGGAACATATCACCCACCCTTCCCGCCCCTGCTCGCCGCCATACTCGGAACCCCCCATCCATACTGCCGGGGGCAAACCGATGGTTGTCACAGATTGGCGCCCAGACAGACGCCCCCATTTCCCCCACATGCCTCCTCCACTGGCCCCATATCCGCAGGGTCGCCACCACTACCGGGCTGGTGGTGTACTTGGCCGGCGGCAGCGGTAGTGGAGCCGTGACCAGGGCTTCCAAACTGGAGCCCCTGCACGAAGCCGCCTCCACCCGCTCCCAAATATACCCCGTACCCACCATCCACTTCCTTATCATAGCGATGTTGGCCGCCCAGTAATAATTGACCAGACTCGGCAAAGCCAGCCCTCCCTCACTGCGGTTCCTCTCCAACATCGCCTTCTTCACCCGCGGAGACTTTCCCGCCCAGACAAAGCTCATGATCAGCCCGTTAACTCTTTTGAAGAAGGACTGTGGGATAAAGATCGGGAGGCACTGAAAAATAAACAAAAATCGAGGGAGGATTGTCATCTTTACAGTCTGCACCCTCCCTGCCAGCGACAGCGGGAGTGCATCCCATCTCCGAAACTCTCCCTTCATTTGCTCCACCACCCTGGCCAAATTTAACTTATGCAGCCTGCCCTAGTCTCGTGCCACCTGGATTCCCAAATACCGGAAATTTTCCTCAACTAACCTAAACGGTAGCCCTCTCAATCTGTTCTCCTGGTCCCTTGCCTGTACCACAAACATTTCACTCTTGACCGTATTTAATTTGTATCCTGAGAACTGGCCGAACTCCCTCAGCATTCCCAGTATAGTTCCATCCCGGCCACTGGGTCCGACACGTACAGGAGCAGGTCGTCTGCATAAAGAGAAACCCTGTGTTTAACCCCGCCCCTCATCATCCCCTTCCAACCCTCTGCGGCCCTCAGCGCAATCGCCAGCGGCTCTATGGCCAGCGCAAACAGCAGTGGGGAGAGCGGGCAGCCCTGTCTGGTCCCTCGGTACAACCTAAAGTACTCCGACACTTCTCTGTTGGTCCTGACGCTGGCCCTCGGGGCCTGATATAATAATTTGATCCAATCCACCAATCCCTCCCCGAACCCAAACCATCCGAGCACCTCCCAAAGATAGTCCCACTCCACCCGGTCAAAGGCCTTCTCGGCGTCCATAGCCACCACTACCTCCACCTCTCTACCCGCCGGGGGCATCATTATCACATTGAGCAATCTCCTCAGATTGGCCGCCAGCTGCCTACCTTTCACGAACCCCGTTTGATCCTCCCCAATCACCTCCGGCACACAGTCCTCCATTCTACCCGCCAGTACCTTTGCCAGGAGCTTTGCGTCTACATTAATCAGGGAGATTGGCCTGTAGGACCCGCACACCTCCGGGTCTTTACCCCGCTTCAATATCAGGGATATGGTGGCTTGTGACATTGTCGGCGGCAGGGTCCCTCTGTCCCTTGCCTCATTGAAAACCCTCGCCAAGACCGGGCCCACCAGCTCAGAGAACTTCCTATAAAACTCTACTGGGTATCCATCCGGCCCCGGGGACTTCCCCGACTGCATGGCCTTTAGGCCCCCCAATACCTCCTCTACTCTAATCGGGGCCCCCAGATCTTCCACTCGCCCCCCCCCCAACTGTTGGGAATGTTAACCCATCCAGAAACCTTTTCATCCCCTCCGGTTCTTCCGGCGGCTCCGAAGTATACAGCTTACGATAGAAGTCCCGGAATACCCTATTCAATTCTGCCGGATCCTCCACTTTGCGCCCCCCCTCGTCCCTCACTCTACCTATTTCCCTGGCCGCCTCCCTCCTCCTAAGTTGCTGCGCTAACAGTCTGCTAGCCTTTTCCCCATACTCATACACCACTCCCCTCGCCTTCCTAAGCTGTTCCACGGCCCTGCTCGTGGATAGTGCCCCCAGTTCCGCCTGTAGCCTCTGCCTCTCCCTGAGTAAAACCTCCCCTGGCCCACCTCTATCCGACCCATTTCCCTGACCAATCTGTCCATCTCTGCCCGGTCTGCCTTGGCTCTGTGGGCCCCAATTGAAATCAGCTCCCCCCGCACTACTGCCTTTAGCGCCTCCCACACGGTCGCCGCTGAGACCTCCCCAGTGTCATTCACCTGCAGGTAATTTTTTATACATTTCCGAAGCCTCTCGCAGATCCCCTCCTCCGACAGCAGTCCCACATCTAGCCTCCATTGCGGGCGTTGATAACTCGCTCCCCCGAACTGCAGGTCCACCCAATGCGGGGCATGGTCTGAAATGGTAATTGCTGAGTATTCCGTGTTCTTTACCTCCCCCATACAGTCCCTGCTTAGTACAAAGAAGTCTATCCTGGAATATACTTTATGGACGTGCGAGTAAAACGAGTAGCCCCTTCCTGTTGGCTATCTATCTCTCCAGGGAATCCACTGCCCCCATTTGCTCCATAAACCCTTTCAGCTCCCTTGCCATTGCTGAGAGTCTACCCGTTTTCGGACACGACCGATCCAAAGTCGGGTCAAGGACCATGTTAAAGTCCCCTCCCATTATTAGCCTGCGAGAATCCAAGTCCGGGATCTTCCCCAGCACTCTTTTAATGAAGTCCATGTCATCCCAGTTCGGGGCATATATATTCACCAGCACCACTCTTCTCCCCTCCAGCCTGCCCTGTACCATCAGGTATCTGCCCCCCCTGTCTGCGGATATGCCCTCTGCCTCAAATTGCACGCGCTTGTTGATCATGATTGCCACCCCTTTGGACTTCGAGTCCACGTCCGAGTGGAAGACCTGGCTAATCCAGCCCTTCCTTAGCCTGGTCTGGTCTGACACTTTCAGATGTGTCTCCTGCAACATAATTACGTCCGCCCTCAGGGCCCGCAAGTGCGCGAACACCCACGCCCTCTTAACCGGCCCATTCAGTCCCTTGACGTTCCAGGTGATCAGCCTGGTCGGGGGGCACATCCCACCCCCCCCACCCCGCCGGTCAGCCATAGCCTTTCTCGGGCCGGCCCCTGGCCCGTGCATCGCGCCATGCCTGGCCCGCCCTTTGGCTGCCTCCACCCTCGACCTCCTTTCCAGTGCCTATTTCAAGTCCCTCTCCCGTCAGCAGAACAACCCCCCCCCCTCCCCTAGCCCCATCCCCCGATACCCCCACCCCTGCCATCTACTGGCTGTAACTTCCCCCCCCCATCTGACTTCCTTGACTAGCCAATCTGCTAGCCCGGTGACTCAACACTCCGGCGCCTTCCTGTCCCATTCCCCTTGTTTCCCCGCCCTCCTCCCCACCCACTGGGGCAAGCCGGGTCCAGTGTCTTCCGCGAGCTGCACAAAAAGCTCAAACAGGAAAAAAAAAGGAAAAACCACAGAAAAAAGAAAAAGCACACAAATGACCATGAACAAAGGAAAGAGTCTCAAATGTTCCGCTTGGCCCCTTTGGCCCAGCAAACCGTTGAGCAGCAGTCCAGGCACATTCGGCGTTCCTTCCCACAGAAATCCTCGGGCCCTAACTCGTGTCCTTGGGGCCTCCTTCCGGGACCAGCCCCAGGTCCCTCGCAAAATCCATCGCTTCTTCGGGCTCGGAGAAGTAGTGGTGTTTACCCTGGTGCGTGACCCATAGCCGAGCTGGGAACAGCAGACCAAACTTCACGTGCTTCTTGAACAGCACCTCCTTGACATTCTTAAAGGCTGCTCGCCGCCGAGCCACCTCCTGGCTTAGTTCCTGATAAATGCGGAGAACACTGTTGTTCCACGTGCTGCTCCTGACGCTCTTTGCCCACTGCAGCACCCGCTCCTTGTCCACGTACCTGTGGAACCTAATCACCATCGGGCGGGGGGGTCCGCCCAGCCGCCCCTGCCTTGCCTGCACCCTGTGTGCCCCCTCCAGCTCCAGCGGTCGCGGAAAGGCTTCGGCCCCCATCAGCTGCTTCAGCAGGTCTGCTACAAACGCTGCAGCATCAGCTCCCTCCGCCCCCTCCGGGAGGCCGACCATCCTCAGATTGTTCCTGCGGACTCTATTCTCCAGCTCCTCCACTCTGTCCAGCAGTCTTCTCTGCCGCTCTTTCAGGCCGTCAACTTCTAGCGCTGCAACCGTTTGCGCATCCGCCTGCTCCTCCACCGCCTCTCCCAGCTCCTTAACTTTAACATCCTGGGCGTCCAGCCTCTGGTTCAGCTGATCCACCGCTTTCTGGATTGGGTCCAAGCTGTCCCGCTTCAGCGCTTCAAAACTGGACTTCATTACCTGGAGCATGTTATCCAGCGCCAGTTGGATTGCTGAGTCCGGGGTCCGTGTGTCCGCCATCTTAGGTCCCAGGTAATTTTCTTCAGGTCCTTGTCTCTGTCCCTTTTTCTCCTTCTTCTTCTGCCTTCTGGAATCCCGCTGTTCCATGTGCCGCAGCCCGCTCCTCAGCACCTTCGCTGCCGCCTTCCTTCGCCCAGCTCCTTAAATCTTACCTTCTGGGCTTCTGAAGTGGGTCCAAGCTGTCCCTCCTCAGCAACTCCAAACTTTTTTTCTTTGTCCTGGAGGAAGGAAGGTCCGTGGGTCCGCCATCTTACCCTTCAGGTCAGTTTCCTCCTTGCCTCCGTCTCTCTCTCTCTCTTTCTTCCTCTACCTGCTGGCCTCCCACGATTCCATCAGCTGCAGCCCGCTCTCCTCTTCTTTCACGGCAGCCTTTTTGCCGCCCCCGTGGTCCCGCTATCGCGGGGAATCAGCTGTTAAGCCCCGCCGGAGTGAGAGCCCGCCGAATGTGCGGCTCACTCGAACATCGCCGCCACCGGAAGTCCTCCAAATCATTTATATATACTACGAACAGCAAAGCTCCCAGCACTGATAACTGATCACTAGTCACAGCCCTCCAATTAGAAAAGCACCCTACCATTGCTACACTGCCTTCTATGACCTAGCCAGTTCTGTATCCACCTTGCCAGCTCTCCCCTGATCCTGTGTGACTTCACCTTTTGTACCAATCTACCATGAGGGTCCTTCTCAAAAGGCCTTACTGAAGTCCATATAGACAACATCCACTGCCCTACCTGCATCAAACATCTTTGTGACCTCTTCGAAAAACTCTATCAAGTTCGTGAGACACGACCTCCCCTTCACAAAACCATGCTGCCTCTCACTAATACGTCCATTTGCTTCCAAATGGGAGTAGATCCTGTCTTGAAGAATTCTCTCCAGTAATTTCCCTACCACTGACGTAAGGCTGACTGGCCAGTAGTTCCCTGGGTTATCCTTGCTATTTTTCTTAAACAAAGGAACAACATTGGCTATTCTCCAGTCCTCCGGGACATCACCTGAAGACAGTGAGGATCCAAAGATTTCTGTCAAGGCCTCAGCAATTTCCTCTTGAGCCTCCTTCAGTATTCTGGGGTAGATCCCATCCGGACCTGGGGACTTATCTACCTTAATATTTTTCAAGACGCCCAGCACTTCGTCTTTTTGGATCTCAATGTGACCCAGGCTATCTACAAACCCTTTTCCAGACTCAACATCCACCAATTCGTTCTCATTGGTGAATACTGATGCAAAGTATTCATTTAGTACCTGGCCTATTTCCTCAGGCTCCACACATAGATTCCCTTGCCGATCCTTCAGTGGGCCAACCCTTTCCCTGGCTACCCTCTTGCTTTTTATGTACATGTAAAAAGGCTTGGGATTTGATTTTACTCCATTTGCCAATGACTTTTCATGACCCCTTCTAGCCCTCCTAACTCCTTGCTTAAGTTCCTTCCTACTTTCCTTATATTCCACACAGGATTCGTCTGTTACCAGCTTTCTAGCCCTGACAAATGCCTCCTTTTTCTTTTTGACGAGGCCTACAATATCTCTCGTTATCCAAGGTTCCAGAAATTTGCCATATTTATCCTTCTTCCGCACAGGAACATGCCGGTCCTGAATTGCTTTCAACTTTCAGTTGAAAGCCTCCCACATGTCAGATGTTGATTTACCCTCAAACATCGGCCCCCAATCTAGGTTCTTCAGTTCCCGCCTAACATTGTTATAATTACCCTTCCCCCAATTTAGCAGATTCACCCTATGACCACTCTTATCCTTGTCCACCAGCACTTTAAAAATTACTGAATTGTGGTCACTGTTCCTGAAATGCTCCCCTACTGAAACTTCTACCACCTGGCCGGACTCATTCCCCAATACCAGGTCCAGTGTAGCCCCTTTCCTAGTTGGACTGTCTACATATTGTTTTAAGAAGCCCTCCTGGATGCTCCTTACAAACTCTGCCCCATCTAAGCCCCTAGCACTAAGTGAGTCCCAGTCAATATTGGGGAAGTTGAAGTCTCCCATCACAACAACCCTGTTGTTTTCACTCGTTTCCAAAATCTGTCTACTTATCTGCTCCTCTATCTCCCACTGGCTGTTGGTAGGCCTGTCAAGTACCCCCAACATTGTGACTGTACCCTTCTTGTTCCTGTTCTCTACCCATTTTGCCTCGCTGCACTCTGAGGTGTCCTTCCATAGTACAGCTGTGATATTCTCCCTTACCAGTAGCGCAACTCCACCACCCCTTTTACATCCCCCTCTATCCTGCCTGAAACATCTAAATCCTGGAACGTTTAGCTGCCAATCCTGTCCTTCCCTCAACCAGGTCTCCGTAATGGCACAAACATCACAGTTCCAATTAATAATCCAAACTCTAAGTTCTTCTGCCTTACCCGTAATACTTCTTGCATTAAAACATATGCACTTCAGGCCACCAGACCCGCTATTTTCAGCAACATCTCCCTATCTGCTCCTCCTCAGAGCCATACTGGCCCTATTCCCTAGTTCTCCCTCAATACTTTCACCTTCTGACCTATTGCTCCAGTTCCCACCCCCTTGCCATACTAGTTTAAACCCTCCCGTGTGACACTAGCAAACCTCACGGCCTTGATATTTATGCCTCTCCGGTTTAGATGCAACCCGTCCTTCTTATACAGGTCACAACTGCCCCAGAAGAGCTCCCAGTTGTCCAGATAACGGAAACCCTCCCTCCTACACCACCTGTTTAGCCACGTGTTTAGCTGCTCTATCTTCCTATTTCTAGCCTCACTGGCACGTGGCACAGGGTGTAATCCCGAGATTACAACCCTAGAGGTCCTGTCTTTTAACTTTCTGCCTAGCTCACTGAACTCCTGCTGCAGGACCCCATGCCCCTTCCTGCCCATGTTGTCAGTACCAATATTTACAATGACCTCTGCCTGTTTGCCCTTCCCCTTCAGGATGCCCGCTACCCGTTCGGAGACATTCTGGAACCTGGCACCAGGGAGGCAACATACCATCCTGGAGTCTCTTTCACGTCCACAGAAGCACCTATCTGTGCCCCTAACTATAGAGTCCCCTATGACTATTGCTCTTCTGCGCCTTTGACCATCCCTGCTGAACATCAGAGCCAGCCGTGGTGCCACTGCTCTGGCTGCTGCTGTTTTCGTCTGATCGGCTATCCCTCCTGACAGTATCCAAAGGGGTATACCTGTTCGAGAGGGGGACAACCACAGGGGATTCCTGCACTGACTGCCTGCTCTTTCTGGTGCTCACCCATTTCTCTGCCTGCATTCTGGGTGTGACCACATTTATATAACTGCTATCTATGACGCTTTCCGCCACCTGCATGCTCCTAAGTGCATCCAACTGCTGCTCCAACCGAACCATTCGGTCTGTGAGGAGCTCTAGTTGGGTGCACTTTCTGCAGATAAAGCCATCCGGGACGCTGGATGCCTCCCGGACCTGCCACATCTCACAGTCAAAGTACTGCACCCCTCTAATTGACATTGCGTCAATTAATTAGTCAAGTAAATTTTTAAAAAATTAAAGCGACTGTTCACTATATGTTTCCTTGCACTAGATTTCTACTATAAATCTTAATGCTAAATATTGTACTCTTCGATCTCTGGCTTAGATACTCCTTTAAACTATAATTAAGTCATTAAGTAATTATGTTTAATTAGTTTAACAATGCTTAATTTTTAAATTGAGTGTAGATTCCCAATCAGCCAATCGTGTCACAGCTTTACTGTGATGTCACTTCAGTTCCCCCCACACACAATTTGAAATGGTAATATAAATAAAAATGAATAAAAATCACTTACCTTCCCAGGTTCTCAGATGCTCTCTGGTTCTCTCCCTGCAAATTAAAAGTTACAGGCCAGAAGTAAGAGAGAGAACAAAACAGGAGGTAAAAAGGACCTTCTACCACTCTGTACCAAATTAGCTCACTGCAGCAAATTACCAAGTTCCAATTCCCACTCTGGATATGTCTCACTCACTCAGGATGTGTCTCCTTCACCTGAGCAAAGCTCCCTCTGTACCCGAACAGCCAAAATGTGGCGGCGATGGGCATTTCACAGTAACTTCATTGCAGTGTTAATGTAAGCCACTGTGTGACAATAAAGATTATTATTATTTACTTTCCACCTAACATTAACTGGCTGGAGTTTAATCTTTAAGATTTATTTATTTATTTATTTATTTTTAAATTTAGATTACCCAATTATTTTTTCCAATTAAGGGGCAATTTAGTGTGTCCAATCCACCTACTCTGCACATTTTTGGGTTGTGGGGGCGAAACCCATGCAGACACGGGGAGAATGTGCAAACTCCACACGGACAGTGACCCAGAGCCGGGATCGAACCTGGGACCTCAGCGCCGTGAGGCGGTTGTGCTAACCACTAGGCCACCGTGCTGCCCTTTCTTTAAGATTTATATTGGTTTTTGTGATGGCAGACTGCACAGGCAGTGACCCAAGCGGAATCGAACCCGGGACTCTGGCGTTGTAAAGCAACAGTGCTAACCACTGTGCGACTGCGCTGCCCTAATGATGCTGTTTGATGCGCACATTGTCACGATAGTGACCGATTGGCAGCAACCTCTACCCTCATTACGATCAATGCTGATTACATAAGTGGAGAATGAACAGGAGTGGAGTAAATTCAGAGACATGCATGGCAGCACCCAGTTGTTAGCCTTGCCCAGACCATCAGCTTTCTCAGCATTGTTTCCCCAGGGTGATTAAAGCTCTCGATTGTCTCACAGGAAGAAATCGCAGGTTCAGGTGCTGATGGAGATCCTGGTGCATCCTCAGCTACCAATAGTAATTACATATAAAATCGAGGATTGGAAATACGTGAAGGTAGGAGGCATGATCAATACGTTTGCAGATGGAAAATTGTTGGTTCGTTAACTAGCAAGGAGAAAAGCCTCAAATCACGGAATGATACAGATGGGCTGGTCATATGGGGGCACAACAGTGGCAAATTGAATTTAACCAGGAAAAGTGGTAGCTCTTGTACAAAGTCATTACAGACATGACATGCCGAGTGACTTCCATCTGTGCTGGATCATTCGAGAAAACACTGAACATTCAGTCTGACGAGCAAGAGGGAAGAAGATGGAGGAATTACTGATTCTGGAATTGAACCCAGCAAGAGTTTGCATCTTCTGGGGAGGAGAGAGGAAGGACCCATTGGGGATAAAAACATTTAAGTTCTTAATTGTTCCACAGGAGAGCAGCATTCAATAATTTTGAGAAATGGAGAATAGCAGAATACCCATTGACAATAATTTGTTTGATTATTTTCGCAATTGGTCACCAAGTTATTTTGTATTTACCGTTTCAATGGTGCGGTTATTACCCAGCATTCCCTGTTGCTGTGAATGTGCCCTATTCACTCCACGTAGCCCACCGCGCAGACGCAATGCTGGGCTGTATCTGGGGCATGCGCAGTATCACTTTGCTGGGAGGTCTGCGAGTGCGGGAGCGGCTGTTTGGGGCGGTGAGAGTCGGTGAGGCGGAGGGAGGAATGGAGCCGGGAGCCGGGGTGGGGAGGGAGTGAATGCTTCATAAACACCCCCTGCTGCTCACAGGGTCGGTTTAAGACCCTGCAAATCCCGCGTTTGCAGCTGCGGAGCTTGTATCCAGTATCAGGCCCAGCTCCACGGCCGCCATTTTTGTTTAGCGGCGCGGCTAAGGGATCACCTTGATGACGTAACAGAGGCGGTGCTTCAGGATCCTGGTGACCAGGAGAGAAAATCATTGTGTCGATGATTGACAGGCCCCTCCAGAGGGGAACGGTGCTGTTGCCATGTATGGCAATCCGAAGAACAGAAGAATAATCACATCAGAATTAGCAGCAGGAGGAGGCCATTCGGCCTATTAGCCCTGCTCTGCCAGTCAATAAAGGCATGGCTGATCCGCATGTGCCCTTAATCACATTTTCCTGCCTTCCCCAAAAAATCTTTGACTCCCCAGTAGATAAAAAAAGACTAACTCAGCTTTGAGTCTATTCAGTGACCCAGCGCCACCACTCTCTGGAAAACAGGATTTCACAAACTCAGCTTTGACAAAGAGTCATCCAGACTCAAAATGTTAGCTACCCTTTCTCCCCACAGATACTGTCAGACCTGCTGAGATTGTCCAGTATTTTCTGTTTTTGTTCCAGATTCCAGCATCCGCAGCAATTTACTTTTATCCACATACTGATGATCCTCTGAGGGAAGACATTTCTCCTTACCTCAGTGTCACATTGGAGAACGCTTATCTTTAAACTGTCCCCCTTAGTTCTTGAACCCCACGTGGGAAAATATTCTTTTATCAAAACCCCTCAGAATCTTCGATGTTTCAATAAGATCACCTCTCATTCTTTTAAACTCCATCGGGTACAGACCAAACAGGCTCAATATTGCTCCATAAAACAAACTCGCATCCCAGGAATCAGACTAGTGAAACTTCACTGAACTGCCTCCAAAGCAAGTAAAACCCTCATTAAGTAATCCTGGGACTGGCAACAAGGGGAAATAATGTTTGGACCTTCTATCCTGGACTTGAAGATTGATGGATTTTGGAAACTCCTTTTACCGGGGGTTAGAAGGGGAGGATTTACGCCCAGCAAACTTAAACCAAGATAAAGGTTTGTCTGATCTTAATTTCTAACCTCGACTAACATTTCTGACCAGTGTAATTTCTTTTTACAGGTGCTTCTGATATCTTTCCAGGTGAAGGTTGCAGCAGATTGTAAACTTAAAAACACCAAAATTGTGACAAGAGGTGAGTATTATTATTATTTTTTATTATGAATTTAGAGTACCCAATTATTTGTTTCCAATTAAGGGGCAATTTAGCATGGCCAATCCGAAGCTGGCACTCCCAGTGCAGACTTTGGTGTTGTGAGGATGTTGCTGTTGTGGAGAGTGGCTGCTGCTGTTGCTGCTCTCTCTCTTTCTCTGTTGCTGTTGTGTCTCGTTCTCTGTTGTTGCTGCTGTTGCTCAGTTTGCTGCCTGTTTCTGGTGCTGGTTGCTGCTGAGCTGCCTGGAGGAAGGAGAGGGGAGAGAATGACAACAACAAGGAGGCAACTTCAAAAACAAGATGGGAGTAAAGCCCTTTGGACTGCTTGTTTGTTGGGGTTGAGGGCCCGGCCCAGTGCTCCCAACTGATAACATCTGCCTTCAGCAAGGACAAAACCTTCCTTATTCAATCCGTGTGCTTGTTCCAGGTCAGGGGGATCGAGTGGACAGTGTGTTTGCTGAGCCCCCTCCCGAACTGAAGACACCACACACCAGCAGGGAGGAGGTGGATTCCACTGGGTGGTCGTTCCAGGGTGGGAGCACGGACTGTGTTTTTGCTGAGTCTGACTTGGGCCGAAGACCTCGCGAACCAGCTCCACTTACCTCCTTGTGAACCTGCTCTGGGCCTGGTGAAGCGCGTCATTTATAGGCCCAGGCAGCAGGCGACTGAGGGGGTCATCCAACCAGACTGTTTGCCCCTTTTCCGCAGCTACACTCGCAGCTGGGTGTCCCTAGAAAGGGAGCATGCGGTGTCCATGGGCACCATCAAAGCCTTCCATGCCCGGTGGGCACCGCAGGGGTTGGGGTGCTTTATTGACCCCCTTTAAATACACTGTCATTGGATGTTTTTAAGTTTCTGCTGATCTCTGTTACGTTCGGGCGGTGCCTCTAACTGGAGCGGCTCTTTTTGCTTTGTCCCTAAGTTTGTTTCCTTTGTTCTATTTTGTTGGTGGACGTCAAAAGAGTGGCCAATCCACCGAGTCTGCACATCTTTGGGTTGTGGGGGTGAGACCCACGGATACACGGGGAGAATGTGCAAACTTCACACGGCAGTGACCCGGGGCCGGGATCGAACCTGGGTACTCAGCACCGTGAGGCAGCAGCGCTAACAACTGCCACCGTGCCACCCTTTGTCATGATGTTTCCATTCCTATTTTATCATATCTCCCAGTGACACTCATTGTAACACAGAAACTTCAAAATAACATTGCTACCTTGCAGCTTGCCCTCCTATTAGTGTCTAATGATAACAGTAACAGAGTAACACACACCAGAATTGGAATAAGAGGCAGGTTATAGTCTAATCATGACAGGGTTATGGGGGTGGCTCGGTAGTTAGCACTGTTGCCTCAAGCACCAGGTACCTGGGTTTGAGTCCGACATTGGGTCACTGTCTGTGTGGAGTTTGCACATTCTTCCCGTGGCTGCGAAGATTTCCTCCCACAGTCCAAAGATGAGCAGGTTAGGTGGATTGGCTGTGCTAAATTGTCCCTGGTGGGTTTACGGGATTAGGGTGGGCGATTGGCCACGGTAGGGTGATCTTTCAGAGGGTCGGTGGGCCAAATGGCCTCCTTCAGCACTCGGGATTCTATGATTCTACATTGGATCCTATGATGTGTTCACTCCACACTGCAGCCTGACTTATTGGAACAGACACTGTGTCTGTTACTCTCAAAGTGAGTGAATCCTTTCATGTTTCTCCTCTGGGCCCCATCTCCACTATTATCGTCTGTCCCAGCAAAAGAGGGGAGATTGTAGTGAATTTCTATCCTGGACTGACGGTGATTAATTTTGGAAACTCCTTTTACAGGGGATTAGTAGGGGAGGATTTACACACAGCAAATTCAAACCAGGAGAAATGTTTATCTTTCCTGAATTTCATTTCTGGACTGACAGTGATGCCTTTGTAAACTTCTTTCATAGGAGCTTAGAAAGGGATTCGCAGACAGGAAACCCACAACCAATCCTCACATCAAATTCGGGTTATCAGGACCTGGAGATAATCGACCTTTGTGTGTAAGCATTGAGTTCAGATCATTATCACTCACTGTATAAAATGTCTACCTCCGATCTCCCCAGTAGATTGCTGTGGTTTGGAACCGTGTCGGCCAGACCAGGTAAAGACGGCAGATTTTCTTTTCTATTCATTCACGGGGTGTGGGTGTCGCTGGCTGGGCCAGCATTCACTGCCCATCCCTAATTGCCCTTGAACTGAGTGCATCTCAAATTACAAAACTAGATTACACAAAAGAGTCAGAGACATGATGGCACAGAGAATGGCATTCGGCCCATTGAATCGATACTGGCTCACTGCAGCAATCCAGTCAGTCCCATTCTCCTGCTCTATCCCTGTATCCTCACAGGTTTATTTCCCTCAGATGTCTATCTGTGTCTATTTTCAAACTCCCTCCTAGGCAGCAAGTTTCAGGTCATTGCCGGTCGCTGAGTAAAAACATATCTCATATCACCTCATATCTTCTGTACTTTTTACATACAAACTAGGAACAGGCCACTCGGCCCCTCGAGCCTACTCAGCATTCAATAAGATTGCGGCTGATCTCATTCTAACCTCAACTCCACATTCCTGCCTCCCCCTGATGACCTTTCACCCCCTTGCCCATCAAGAATCTATCCAACTCTGCCTCAAAAATATTCAAGGACTCTGCTTCCGCTGCCTTTTAAGGACGTGATTTCCAAAGTTTTACAACCCTCGAGAATAAAAAATCCTCATCTCCATCTGAAATGGGCGACTCCTTATTTTGCAACAATGATACCCTCGTTCTTGAATCGTGTATAGATCAATCCAGGTTTTACCCAAAACTTTAAATCTGCCTACCTAGTGCTTGTACGATCAATGAATGGAAACAGAGTTTCTTTGTCCACCTGATGGAAATCTGACATAATCTTGTGTTCCTGAATCAAATCTCCCCTCAACCTCCTTTGCTGGATCCATTCTGGTAAATCTGCTCTGCACCTTCTCCTTCTCCAAGAACAGCACGGTAGCATGATGGTTAGCATAAATGCTTCACAGCTCCAGGGTCCCAGGTTCGGTTCCCGTCTGGGTCACTGTCTGTGCGGTGTCTGCACGTCCTCCCCGTGTCTGCATGGGTTTCCTCCGGGTGCTCCGGTTCCCTCCCACAGTCCAAAGATGTGCGGGTTAGGTGTATTGGCCATGGTAAATTGCCCGTGGTGTCCTAAAAAGTAAGGTTAAGGGGGGGGGGGGGTTACGGGTATAGGGTGGATGCGTGGGTTTGGGTAGGGTGATCATTGCTCGGCACAACATCGAGGGCCGAAGGGCCTGTTCTGTGCTGTTCTATGTTCTATCCTTCCTGAAGAGTGGTGACCAGAGCTTTATAAAGATTCATTGAATAGAATTAGAACCATAGAATTCCTACAGTGCAGAAGGAGGCCATTCAGCCCATCGAGTCTACACCGACTCTCTGGACGGGCAGCCTGTCTAGACCCACACCACTACCCTGTCCCTGTAACCCCACAGCCCCACCTAACCTGCACATCCCTGGACACTGAGGGACAATTTATCAAGGTCAATCCACCTAACATGGCCTTCTTTAGACTGTGGGAGGAAACCTGAGCACCGGGTAGAAACCCACACATACACGGGGAGAAAGTGCAAACTCCACACAGTCACCAAGGCCGGAATTGAACCCGGGTCCCTGGCGCTGTGAGGCAGCAGTGCTAATCACTGTGCCACCAGAATCCCTGTTGTAGTATCAATATTACTCTTTATGAAGCTCAAGATCGAGGTTGCTTTGCCAACTACTCTCTTAATATGTCTTCACCTCTTTCTCACTCCTCCCAAAGAGGCCAGTTGGGTTTTTGTGACAATCCAGTAGTTTTCATGGTCACTGTTTCCCAGAGCCGGCCCCACAAATGACCAGATTCATTCAGCTCAATTTCACAACCTGCCTTTGTGTTTTGTGGGTTCTCTCTCACTCCCTATTTTCTGTTTTTACATCAGTTTCACAGGGTGTTCGAGGAGGAGGCTTCAAAGTCCGGAAACTCAAACCAAGCATCACATCAGGGTCTGACAGAGACTTCAATTTATCATATCCTGAGTATCATTGTACTTTAAACATGGAAGGAAAAAGCATTGTTCACAGTGAGGAGAAACCGTACACATGTTGTGTGTGTGGACGAGGATTCAGTCAATCATCAGACCTCACAAGCCACAAATGCAGTCACACTGAGGAGAAACCGTGGAAATGTGCGGACTGTGGGAAAGGATTCACTTCCCCATCCCATCTGGAAACTCATCGACGCAGTCACATTGGGGAGAGACCATTCACCTGCTCCACCTGTGGGAAGGGATTCACTCAGTCATCCCACCTGCTGAGTCACCGGCGGGTTCACACTGGGGAGAGACCATTTCAATGTCCAGACTGCAGGAAGTGCTATAAAAGTTCTGGGGAACTGATACATCATCAACGTGTCCACACTGATGAGAGACCATTTAGGTGCGCTTACTGTGGGACTGGCTTCAGACAATCATCTAACCTCACTGTACATCAGCGAAGTCACACTGGGGAGAGGCCATTCTCCTGCTCCAAGTGTGGGAAGAGATTCATCACTTCATCCCACCTGCAGACACACCAGCGAGTTCACACGGGAGAGAGACCATTCACCTGCTCCCAGTGTGGGAAGGGATTCACCACTTCATCCCTCCTGCTGAGACACCAACGAGGCCACAAGTAACCACAGTGGTTGCATTTTGCTGTTAACTCACATTCAGGACAGAAACATATTCATTTGGGTTCTCCTTCGGTTGATCAACTCCAGCCCATTTACCAATCCACCTAACCTGCACATCTTTGGACATGGGAGGAAACCAAAGCACCCGGAGGAAACCCATGCAGACACAACGAGGACGTGCAGAGGACACAGGAGGGCTCCGTATATACAGTCACCCAAGCGGGAATCAAATCCTGGACCCTGGTGCTGTGAAGCAACAGTGCTAACCAATGTGCTACTGTCCAACCCAGAAATTTTGTTTCTACAATGCGTCACTCCAACTAAAGGAACAGCTCAACAACACAACAGGCCTGCAGCAATATCCAGTCTGCAGTACACAGGGCTAATTAGCTGGCTTTTAAAGCAGACCAAGGCAGGCCAGCAGCGCGGGTTCTGTTGCTCGTTCTGGTGAGTGTGCTTTACACTCAATTGGCTCTGTTTTATTCCTTAGCTCTAGAGTCACCAGGTATCTTTATGATACCGCCACGACGTTCAAGTTCAGATCAATGACTCAATACACCGGTTAGTAAGGTTCAATCAAACACGTCTATTATTTACACAGTAAATCGATACTCATGCAACTAATACTAGCGGACTAAACTATTCCTACCACTATAAGCCAATACTTATCTTCGATAAGGGAACCCACTGGATAAGGGAACAATGGCCTCTTGTTCTGTCCTGAGACTGCAGGCTTCCCAGTTGGTATGGGCTAAGGGGTCAGGAGTGTCTATTCTCGTAGTGAGCGTTGGTTGGACACTTACTTGTCGGTGTAGCTGTTGGCCAGGCCTCTCCTTCTCACGTTCAAGTTCTTAGAGAGCTGCAGCAAAGGTGTTCTGCTGGGAGGGCCGGCTAAGAGAGCGAGCTGGACTTGGGACCTGACTTTCATAGGTCCCAGGGGCTTCGCGCCCTTTTGGACGGACCCCTAACTCACTGGCAATCGATTGGGTCGCATCCCAATCGGTTGGTACGAATCCCCCAATACTGAGGCTGCCCCTCGATCGCGGGGCGGTTCTTCCTAACTGGTTTGTTTCCTTTTGTTTCAGACCCCGTTGGCGCCGGGAAGTCTGACCTGCCATAGAATGTCCCAATTGTAGCTAATCGTTGTATCCATTGTTCCCGGGGATCGCTTCATTAATATGCAAACTGCTGGTTTCCGTGCTGTCTGCTTACTTTGCAGCCAGAATACACATGAACTTCTGCAAACTGCTTGTCTCTTTATAATTGTCCAGTTTTTCCTGCAACCTTTGTAAATCCCCATTTTGGGTCGGGAAGTGGCCAACTTCGGTGGCTACACTCCCTCCTTGTGATCGTAACGCAAAAGCGTGAAGGATCACATAACTACGGTGTCTTCGTTCCTGACCTCAGCGTGTTCCATGGCGCACTGACCGAGAATAGTAAACTGTGCGTCCTTATTGCACTGAAGGACCTTCTATTGTCAGAGTGCTATTCAGCTGGAAACTTAGACAAGTGGCGGAGAAATCGATCCGACATTAGAATCATCAAATATCACAGCACATTAGAAAAGCATTCAGAATTAACATGTGTGAAAAGTGTTTAAACATTTTTGTGTCACAGGTAAACTTCTTATTCATTTTCCTACATTTACTTTCAAATCAATAATGTAAACCAGGAGTGAAGGGCCCAGCACTGATTCCTTTGAAATTGGTACTGGAAACAGCCCTTTGATTTTCTCTAATCTTTATGGGATGTGAGCGTCATGGGCAAGACCAGCTTGGTTGCCCATCCTAATTGCCGTTAAACTGAGTGGTTTGCTTGGCAATTTCAGAAGGCAATTCAGAATTGACCACATTTCAGTGGGTTGGCAAGCGCAGGTAATGCCGGTGCAGACTCGATGGGCCGAATGATCTCCTTCTGCACTGTAGATTCACTGTAGACCTTGGGTCACTGTCTGTGTGGAGTTTGGACGTTCTCCTTTTGTCTGCGTAGATTTCCTCCCACAGCCCAAAGATGTGCAGGTTAGATGGATTGGCTGTGTTAAATTGTCACTGGGAGGGGTTGTGGGGATCGGGGGGAGGGGGAATTTGCCAAGATAGGATGCTCTTTCAGAGGGTTGTTGCAGAATAGTAACAGCCTCCCCGAACAGGCGCCGGAATGTGGTGACTCGGAGTTTTTCACAGTAACTTCATTTGAAGCCGACTTGCGACAATAAGTGATTTTATTAATTTTTAAATTTTTATTTATTTACTCGATGGGCTGAATGGCTGAGGGGATTCCATGATTCTACATTGGATCCAATGATGTGTTCAATCCTTTGCTGTTTCCCCTCTGGGCCCCATCTCCACTATTATTGTCTGATTGTCCCACTGAGACTCTCACTGTTATTATTGGACAATCAGCGAGTCAGCCTGAGCCTGTGGCCGCTCTCACCGTCTGTCATAATGGCCAGGTGATTGACGGCGGTCCCGGCCAATAGAAAGAGGGGCGGGATTAGAGGACAGACCGGGAGCAGCTGGTCCTCCAACCAATCAGTGAATGAGGGGCGGGGCCCGCTGTAATTGAAGCATGCGCAGTGTGGGTAATGGCGATGGAGAAGGACAGCTTGTTCAGATCCGAAATTGGTAAGAGGCGATTAACAATATGGAGGAAGCAAGAGATTGTGGGAGCGGGCGGAAACGTCGTGTAAAACTGTTGTAAGCTACAATCCTCGGAAAAGCTTCCGGGATCTCGTTTGTATCGAGCGGAGCTGCAGCTCCTCATGTTCGGCTCGGGTTAACGGCCGCCATCTTTATTGGATGTGCATCAGGGCGCATGCGCATTTCTCAACTTTGTCGGGCCGATGTTTCAATGAGTGGGAGGGGCTTGTTCTCCATTGTTCAGAATGGAGACAACTTGTCCATCAAACTGGATTAGTCTTTGAGTCCCAATGTCTTATTGATGATGCAAAGCGGTGGCAGAGATGGAAAGAAAAGGAAGCCAATCCTGCTCTCTGGATTTCACTGTCTCATTGGACATCCTGTCCCATGTGTCCAAAGCTCTGTGGCTCTGTTCAGCCACTTGAAGACCCAGGGCAGAAACTCTCAGCCCTGAGGAGACGTCACCCTCAAATCAGGGGACTGCTGATGAAGAGGGTCAGCGTGCAGTGGGGGGCATGAGCGGTCATCCTGGACCAGAGAGCAGGAGGGGAGAATGTTGTGAATTTCTGTCCTGGACTGACAGTGATTAATTTTGGAAACTCCTTTTACAGGGGATTAGTAGGGGAGGATTTACACACAGCAAACTCAGACCAGGAGAAATATTTATCTTTCCCGAATTTCATTTCTGGACTGACAGTGATGCCTTTGTAAACTTCTTTCACAGGGGCTTAGAAAGGGATTCGCAGACAGGAAACTCACAACCAATCCTCACATCAAATTCGGGTTATCAGGACCTGGAGATTATCGACCTTTGTGTGTAAGCATTGAGTTCAGATCATTATCACTCACTGTATAAAATATCTACCTCCGATCTCCCCAGTAGATCTTTCTCACAATCTTAAATCTGCGTCCCATAATTCTTTTACAATCTACTGATGGGAACAGATTGATTTCTCTTTTTTCTGGGTTTGCTGTTGTTGTTTCCGGTGCCTGGGTCATGCCAGATGGTCCGCCCAGATTCCACTCCGTTATTGTGTATTTATAGCGGTTGAATGGGCTTGGACCAGTCCATTTCCAGATCCGGTACACAAGTGAAGTCTCTGCCAAGCATTGATTGATGTGTATCCAGGTCTGCGATGGATTCCAACAATTTCTTTTTACAAATGTCACATGGTCCCAGTTAGGGGCTTAGCCATTCACCAGCACCACCAATGTACCTGCCAATGACCCACTGACCACCACGTATCTCCCATTAGTGTCCGCAATGATCCTGGTGACTGAAAGAGGGATCTGTTTATTGATTAGAATTGCAGCACATCGAGCCCTTCCGTCAAAGCCCGAGTGAAACACTTGGCTCCCCGCTCCGCAGTCTGGTCTGATCTCTAACCCTTAGTCAAAGCCCGAGTGAAACACTTGGCTCCCCGCTCCGCAGTCTGGTCTGATCTCTAACCCGCAAGTGTTAGCCTTCCCGTATCAGCCTCCCCGAACAGGCGCCGGAATGTGGCTACTAGGAGCTTTTCACAGTAACTTCATTTGAAGTCGACTTGTGACAATAAGCGATTTTCATTTTCATTTCAAGTGAGTCTCCTGCAAGAACACCACACCAGCATTTTGATTCTTTAGGTGAGCGAAAACCCTTGACCTTCACTGGTCCACCCAATCCCCTGGCGTTCCAGGTGAGCAGCTGAATCAAGGGTCTCTGCACCAGCCCCCTTCACGGAATCAGCCATTTCCACCGTGAGGGACTATCCAGCAAATCTTCAAAAAGTACAGGCCAAGGGTCCACCCAAGATGGCCGCCACACGCACAGATCTTCAGAGTAAAACAAAAACAGTTTTATAGTCATCATCAGCAAACTAACCCCCTCCCCCATTTTTCACCAACTCCCCACTGAGACACACAAATTGAATCCAAAAGCGTCTCTCCCCCCCCCCCCCCCCCCCCCCCCCCCCATTTCACTCCCAGTCACCAGCTGACTGCTGGCGGGGCAGGTCCTCTCTGGACAAAAAAATAAAAACAACGATATTGCCCACTTCGAGGATAAAACATACTTCAGAATGCAGTTCCTCACTAGACTCAATTTCCAACCCCCCCCCCCCCCCCCCACAGATGTACGTTGTGCTTTGTAAAGAAAATCTCTCTTCATCCCACACAGAAAAACAGATTCTATCAGAAAATGTCAAAAACAATATCGAGAATATCACAACACCCATCCCACCCCACAGGAATGTAGATCGTGTCCAATACAGATAACTGGACCCCAGTCCATGCTTTACAATAAAGGCATTCGCCTCCTCCAGTGTCTCCAAATGGAAGTCTTTGGACTCATTTGTAACCCGCAGCTTTGCCGGATAAACCACCCCGAATCAAACTCCTTTCTTACACAGAACAGCCTGAGCCTTATTAAAGGCCGCTCACTTACTCACCAGCTCAGCTCCCACATCCTGGTAAATCCTCACTCAGATAACTGAGTGAATCCCTTCACACACTTAGAACAGGTGAATGGTCTGTCGCCGGTGTGACTGCGGTGATGAGTTCCCAGCTCACATGGGGACTTGAATCCCTTCCCACAGTCCCCACATGAAAGCAGACCAAGCAGGCCAGCAGCACGGTTCAATTCCCGTACCAGCCTCCCCGAACAGGCGCCGGAATGTGGCGACTAGGGGCTTTTCACAGTAACTTCATTGAAGCCTACTTGGGACAATAAGAGATTTTCATTTCATTTCAATAAACAACAAGTCATAAATACAAGAAAGCTATGAATAAATCCAAGGGGACATTACAGCCAAAATTATTTATCACAGGTTCAGAATTTGCAACTCATTACCATGGAAATGAGTTGAGATTATTGGGCGGCCAATGTGTCAATGGTGCGTAAATGGGTGATGGAGGGGGAGGGACCGCATGGGAAAGAATGGAGATGGTGTCATGTAGAGGTACGAGCCTGGGTGCCATGGTAACGGCGCCGTTGCCGCTCACCCCTAAGAGGTTTACCACGAGCCCGGTGGTGGCGGCGACCCTAAGAAACTGGGGACAGTGGAGATGGCATAGGGGGAAACAGGGGGCTCGATGGAGGCTCCATTGGGTGGCAATCATTGGTTCATCCCAGGGAACAGGGATGCGGGATTTAGCGGGTGGCAATGGGTGGGCATCAGTAAATTGAGGGACCTGTTTATTGGCGGGAGGCTTGCGGGCCTGGGGGAACTGGAAGATAAATTTGGCCTTCCCCAGGGGAACATGTTCAGATACTTGCAGGTAAAAGCGTTTGCTAGGCGACAGGTAGAGGGATTCCCTTTGCTGCCCTCGCGGGGGACGATGGACAGAGTGCTTTCGGGGGTGTGGGTCGGAGAGGGGAAGGTGTCTGACATCTATAAGGTAAGGCAGGAGGTGGAGGAGTCGAAGGCTAAATGGGAGGGGGAACTTGGGCGGATGCCTTGGAGTCAACTCTTCCTCCTCATGTGCGAGGCTTAGTCTCATCCAATTTAAGGTGCTGCATCGGGCCACATGTCCGGGACTAGGAAGAGTAGGTTCTTTGGGGGTGAGGACAGGTGCACCAGATGTTCGGGGAGTCCAGCGAACCACGCCCATATGTTCTGGGCATGCCCAGCACTGGAAGAATTCTGTAAGGGGGTGACAGGGACGATGTCGAGGGTGGTTGGATCCAGGGTCAAACCAGGGTGGGGACTCGTGATTTTTAGAGTTGCGGTAGAGCTGGGAGTGCAGGAGGCGAAAGAGGCCGGTGTCCTGGCCTTTGCGTCCTTAGTAGCCCGACGAAGGATTCTGCTACAGTGGAAGGATACGAGGCCCCCAAGTGTGGAGGTGTGGAGACCTGGATCAGTGACATGGCGGGATTTATAAAATTGGAAAGGGTCAAATTTGCCCTGAGAGGATCAATACAGGGTTCTATAAACGATGGCAGCCTTTTCTGGACTTCCTGGCTCAAAGATAGGTATCTTGGTCAATAGCAGCAGCAACCCGGGGAGGGGTGTTCCTTATTGTAGTTTCTATAATGTAACTTAATATTGTGTTAATTTGCGTTGTTGTTAAAATGCTGTGTTGTTCATGGAGGTGGGGCAAATGTTTATGATTGCTAATATTATTGTTATTTTTGGTATTTTATTATAGAACATAGAACACTACAGCGCAGTACGGGCCCTTCGGCCCTCGATGTTGCGCCGACCTGTGAAACCATCTGAAGCCTATCTGACCTACACTATTCCATTTTCATCCATATGTCTATCCAGTGACCACTTAAATGCCCTTAAAGTTGGCGAGTCTACTACTGTTGCAGGCAAGGCGTTCCACACCCCTACTACTCTCTGAGTAAAGAAACTGCCTCTGACATCTGTCCTATATCTCTCACCCCTCAATTTAAAGCTATGTCCCCTCGTGTTGGTCATCACCATCCGAGGAAAAAGACTCTCACTGTCCACCCTATCTAACCCTCTGACTATCTTATATGTCTCTATTAAGTCACCTCTCAGCCTTCTCCTCTCTAACGAAAACAACCTCAATTCCCTGAGCCTTTCCTCGTAAGACCTTCCCTCCATACCAGGCAACATCCTAGTAAATCTCCTCTGAACCCTTTCCAAAGCTTCCACATCCTTCCTATAATGTGGTGACCAGAACTGCACGCAGTACTCCAGGTGTGGCCGCACCAGAGTTATGTACAGCTGCAGCATGACCTTGTGGTTCCGAAACTCAATCCCCCTGCTTATAAAGGCTAGCACACCATATGCCTTCTTAACAGCCCTATTAACCTGGGTGGCAACTTTCAGGGATTTATGTACCTGGATGCCGAGATCTCTCTGTTCATCTACACTACCAAGAATCTTGCCATTAGCCCAGTACTCTGCATTCCTGTTACTCCTTCCAAAGTGAACCACCTCACACTTTTCCGCATTAAACTCCATCTGCCACCTCTCAGCCCAGCTCTGCAGCTTATCTATGTCCCTCTGTATCCTATAACATCCTTCAGCACTATCCACAACTCCACCGACCTTCGTGTCATCTGCAAATTTACTAACCCATCCTTCTACACCCTCTTCCAGGTCATTTATAAAAATTACAAACAGCAGTGGCCCCAAAACAGATCCTTGCGGTACACCACTAGTAACTGAACTCCAGGATGAACATTTGCCATCAACCACCACCCTCTGTCTTCTTTCAGCTAGCCAATTACTGATCCAAACCGCTAAATCACCTTCAATTCCATACTTCCTTATTTTCTGCAATAGCCTACCGTGGGGAACCTTATCAAACGCCTTACTGAAATCCATATACACCACATCAACAGCTTTACCCTGATCCACCTGTTTGGTCACCTTCTCAAAAAACTCAATAAGGTTTGTGAGACATGACCTACCCTTCACAAAACCGTGTTGAGTATCGCTAATCAACTTGTTCTTTTCAAGATGATTATAAACCCTATCTCTTATAACCTTTTCCAACATTTTACCCACAACCGAAGTAAGGCTCACAGGTCTATAATTACCAGGGTTGTCTCTACTCCCCTTCTTGAACAAGGGGACAACATTTGCTATCCTCCAGTCTTCTGGCACTATTCCTGTCGACAAAGACGACATAAAGATCAAGGACAAAGGCTCAGCAATCTCCTCCCTGGCTTCCCAGAGAATCCTAGGATAAATCCCATCTGGCCCAGGGGACTTGTCTATTTTGACATTTTCTAAAATTGCTAACACCTCCTCCTTTTGAACCTCAATTCCATCTAGCCTGGTCGACTGAACCTGAGTGTTCTCCTCGACAACATTGTCTTTCTCCAGTGTAAACACTGACGAAAAATATCCATTTAATGCTTCCCCTATCTCCTCTGATTCCACACACAACTTTCCACTACTATCCTTGATTGGCCCTAATCTTACTCGAGTCATTCTTTTGTTCCTGATATACCTATAGAAAGCCTTAGGGTTTTCCTTGATCCTATCCGCCAACGACTTTTCGTGTCCTCTCCTCGCTCTTCTTAACTCTCCCTTTAGGTCCTTCCTGGCTAACTTGTAACTCTCAAGCGCCCTAACTGAGCCTTCATGTCTCATCCTAACATAAGCCTTCTTCTTCCTCTTGACAAGTGCTTCAACTTCCTTAGTAAACCACGGCTCCCTTGCTCGACAACTTCCTCCCTGCCTGACAGGTACATACTTATCAAGGACACGCAGTAGCTGTTCCTTGAAAAAGCTCCACATTTCGATTGTACCCATCCCCTGCAGTTTCCTTCCCCATCCTATACCTCCTAAATCTTGCCGAATAGCATCATAATTGCCTTTCCCCCAGCTATAATTCTTGCCTTGCGGTATATACCTATCCCTGCCCATTGCTAAAGTAAACATAACCGAGTTGTGATCACTATCACCAAAGTGCTCACCTACATCTAAATCTAACACCTGGCCGGGTTCATTACCCAGTACCAAATCCAATGTGGCCTCGCCCCTTGTTGGCCTGTCTACATACTGTGTCAGAAAACCCTCCTGCACACACTGCACAAAAACTGACCCATCTATAGTACTCGAACTATAGTATTTCCAGTCAATATTTGGAAAGTTAAAGTCCCCCATAACAACTACCCTGTTACTCTCGCTCCTGTCAAGAATCATCTTTGCAATCCTTTCCTCTACATCTCTGGGACTATTCGGAGGTCTATAGACAACTCCCAACAGGGTGACCTCTCCTCTACTGTTCCTAACCTCGGCCCATACTGCCTCAGTAGACGAGTCCTCAAGCGTCCTTTCTACCGCCGTAATACTTTCCTTGATTAACAATGCCACACCCCCCCCCTCTTTTACCATCTTCTCTGTTCTTACAGAAACATCTAAATCCTGGAACCTGCAACAACCATTCCTGTCCCTGCTCTACCCATGTCTCCGAAATCGCCACAACATCGAGATCCCAGGTACCAACCCATGCTGCAAGCTCACCCACCTTATTCCGGATGCTCCTGGCGTTGAAGTAGACACACTTCAAACCAGCGTCCTGCTTGCCGGTGCCCTCTTTCGAACTTTTAACCCTATCCCTGACCTCACTACTCTCAACATCCTGTACACTGGGTCTACAATTTAGGTTCCCATCCCCCTGCTGAATTAGTTTAAACCCCCCCGAAGAGCACTAGCAAATCTCCCTCCCAGGATATTGGTACCCCTCTGGTTCAGGTGAAGACCATCCTGTTTGTAGAGGTCCCACCTACCCCAGAATGAGCCCCAATTATCCAGGAAACCAAAACCCTCCCTCCTGCACCATCCCTGTAGCCACGTGTTCAACTCCTCTCTCTCCTTATTTCTTACTTCGCTAGCACGTGGCACGGGTAACAACCCAGAGATAACAACTCCGTTTGTTCTAGCTCTCAGCTTCCACCCTAGCTCCCTGAATTTCTGTCTCAAATCCCCATCTCTCTTCCTACCTATGTCGTTGGTACCTATGTGGACCACGACTTGGGGCTGCTCCCCCTCCCCCTTAAGGATCCCAAAAACACGATCAGAGACATCACGAACCCTGGCACCTGGGAGGCAACACACCAACCGTGAGTCTCTTTCGTTCCCACAGAACCTCCTGTCTGTTCCTCTAACTATGGAGTCCCCAATGACAAGTGCTCTGTTCCTCTTCTCCCTTCCCTTCTGAGCAACAGGGACAGACTCTGTGCCGGAGACCTGCGCCCTATTGCTTACCCCTGGTAAGTCGTCCCCCGCAACAGTATCCAAAACGGTATAATTGTTATAGAAGGGAACGACCACAGGGGATCCCTGCACTGCCTGCCGGTTCCCTCTGCCTCCCCTGACGGTAACCCATCTACTTTCTTCTTTTACCTGAGGTGTGACTACCTCCCTATAACTCCTCTCAATAACCTCCTCCGCCTCCCGAATGATCCGAAGTTCATCCAGCTCCAGCTCCCTAATGCGGCTCTCGAGGAGCTGGAGTTGGGTGCACTTCCCGCAGATGTAGTCAGAAGGGACACGAGAGGTGACCCTTTCCTCCCACATTCTGCAGGAGGAACATTCAACTGCCCTAGCCTCCATTCCCACTGAACTAACTTCCCAACTACTGAAAAATAAAAAAAAAATAAAAAAAACTTGTTAGTTTAGCAATCCAACGGACAGAGCTTTTTTTTTGGTTAGAGGAGGAGGATGGGTGGGAGACACTACGTAAGTAGTGTTTCGGGTAAAGCTGTCACTCGAGAACAGCCCCTTCACAAACCACCTTCAACTTCCGCTGACCGCACTGCACGTATGCAAATCTCCCCGGAACAGCCAATCAGAAGCTCTGCTCTGCTGCCCTCTGCTGGATGCTCACCTTCCGTCGAACTCCTCGGGTCACTGATGCAGGTGCACCTTCAACTTACGCTGACCGCACTGCACGTATGCAAATCTCCCCGGAACAGCCAATCAGAAGCTCTGCTCTGCTGCCCTCTGCTGGATGCTCACCTTCCGTCGAACTCCTCGGGTCACTGATGCAGGTGCACCTTCAACTTACGCTGACCGCACTGCACGTATGCAAATCTCCCCGGAACAGCCAATCAGAAGCTCTGCTCTGCTGCCCTCTGCTGGATGCTCACCTTCCGTCGAACTCCTCGGGTCACTGATGCAGGTGCACCTTCAACTTCCGCTGACCGCACTGCACGTATGCAAATCTCCCCGGAACAGCCAATCAGAAGCTCTGCTCTGCTGCCCTCTGCTGGATGCTCACCTTCCGTCGAACTCCTCGGGTCACTGATGCAGGTGCACCTTCAACTTCCGCTGACCGCACTGCACGTATGCAAATCTCCCCGGAACAGCCAATCAGAAGCTCTGCTCTGCTGCCCTCTGCTGGATGCTCACCTTCCGTCGAACTCCTCGGGTCACTGATGCAGGTGCACCTTCAACTTCCGCTGACCGCACTGCACGTATGCAAATCTCCCCGGAACAGCCAATCAGAAGCTCTGCTCTGCTGCCCTCTGCTGGATGCTCACCTTCCGTCGAACTCCTCGGGTCACTGATGCAGGTGCACCTTCAACTTCCGCTGACCGCACTGCACGTATGCAAATCTCCCCGGAACAGCCAATCAGAAGCTCTGCTCTGCTGCCCTCTGCTGGATGCTCACCTTCCGTCGAACTCCTCGGGTCACTGATGCAGGTGCACCTTCAACTTCCGCTGACCGTACTGCACGTATGCAAATCTCCCCGGAACAGCCAATCAGAAGCTCTGCTCTGCTGCCCTCTGCTGGATGCTCACCTTCCGTCGAACTCCTCGGGTCACTGATGCAGGTGCACCTTCAACTTCCGCTGACCGTACTGCACGTATGCAAATCTCCCCGGAACAGCCAATCAGAAGCTCTGCTCTGCTGCCCTCTGCTGGATGCTCACCTTCCGTCGAACTCCTCGGGTCACTGATGCAGGTGCACCTTCAACTTCCGCTGACCGCACTGCACGTATGCAAATCTCCCCAGAACAGCCAATCAGAAGCTCTGCTCTGCTGCCCTCTGCTGGATGCTCACCTTCCGTCGAACTCCTCGGGTCACTGATGCAGGTGCACCTTCAACTTCCGCTGACCGTACTGCACGTATGCAAATCTCCCCGGAACAGCCAATCATAAGCTCTGCTCTGCTGCCCTCTGCTGGATGCTCACCTTCCGTCGAACTCCTCGGGTCACTGATGCAGGTGCACCTTCAACTTCCGCTGACCGCACTGCACGTATGCAAATCTCCCCGGAACAGCCAATCAGAAGCTCTGCTCTGCTGCCCTCTGCTGGATGCTCACCTTCCGTCGAACTCCTCGGGTCACTGATGCAGGTGCACCTTCAACTTCCGCTGACCGCACTGCACGTATGCAAATCTCCCCGGAACAGCCAATCAGAAGCTCTGCTCTGCTGCCCTCTGCTGGATGCTCACCTTCCGTCGAACTCCTCGGGTCACTGATGCAGGTGCACCTTCAACTTCCGCTGACCGTACTGCACGTATGCAAATCTCCCCGGAACAGCCAATCAGAAGCTCTGCTCTGCTGCCCTCTGCTGGATGCTCACCTTCCGTCGAACTCCTCGGGTCACTGATGCAGGTGCACCTTCAACTTCCGCTGACCGCACTGCACGTATGCAAATCTCCCCGGAACAGCCAATCAGAAGCTCTGCTCTGCTGCCCTCTGCTGGATGCTCACCTTCCGTCGAACTCCTCGGGTCACTGATGCAGGTGCACCTTCAACTTCCGCTGACCGCACTGCACGTATGCAAATCTCCCCGGAACAGCCAATCAGAAGCTCTGCTCTGCTGCCCTCTGCTGGATGCTCACCTTCCGTCGAACTCCTCGGGTCACTGATGCAGGTGCACCTTCAACTTCCGCTGACCGCACTGCACGTATGCAAATCTCCCCGGAACAGCCAATCAGAAGCTCTGCTCTGCTGCCCTCTGCTGGATGCTCACCTTCCGTCGAACTCCTCGGGTCACTGATGCAGGTGCACCTTCAACTTCCGCTGACCGCACTGCACGTATGCAAATCTCCCCGGAACAGCCAATCAGAAGCTCTGCTCTGCTGCCCTCTGCTGGATGCTCACCTTCCGTCGAACTCCTCGGGTCACTGATGCAGGTGCACCTTCAACTTCCGCTGACCGTACTGCACGTATGCAAATCTCCCCGGAACAGCCAATCAGAAGCTCTGCTCTGCTGCCCTCTGCTGGATGCTCACCTTCCGTCGAACTCCTCGGGTCACTGATGCAGGTGCACCTTCAACTTCCGCTGACCGTACTGCACGTATGCAAATCTCCCCGGAACAGCCAATCAGAAGCTCTGCTCTGCTGCCCTCTGCTGGATGCTCACCTTCCGTCGAACTCCTCGGGTCACTGATGCAGGTGCACCTTCAACTTCCGCTGACCGTACTGCACGTATGCAAATCTCCCCGGAACAGCCAATCAGAAGCTCTGCTCTGCTGCCCTCTGCTGGATGCTCACCTTCCGTCGAACTCCTCGGGTCACTGATGCAGGTGCACCTTCAACTTCCGCTGACCGCACTGCACGTATGCAAATCTCCCCGGAACAGCCAATCAGAAGCTCTGCTCTGCTGCCCTCTGCTGGATGCTCACCTTCCGTCGAACTCCTCGGGTCACTGATGCAGGTGCACCTTCAACTTCCGCTGACCGCACTGCACGTATGCAAATCTCCCCGGAACAGCCAATCAGAAGCTCTGCTCTGCTGCCCTCTGCTGGATGCTCACCTTCCGTCGAACTCCTCGGGTCACTGATGCAGGTGCACCTTCAACTTCCGCTGACCGCACTGCACGTATGCAAATCTCCCCGGAACAGCCAATCAGAAGCTCTGCTCTGCTGCCCTCTGCTGGATGCTCACCTTCCGTCGAACTCCTCGGGTCACTGATGCAGGTGCACCTTCAACTTCCGCTGACCGCACTGCACGTATGCAAATCTCCCCGGAACAGCCAATCAGAAGCTCTGCTCTGCTGCCCTCTGCTGGATGCTCACCTTCCGTCGAACTCCTCGGGTCACTGATGCAGGTGCACCTTCAACTTCCGCTGACCGCACTGCACGTATGCAAATCTCCCCGGAACAGCCAATCAGAAGCTCTGCTCTGCTGCCCTCTGCTGGATGCTCACCTTCCGTCGAACTCCTCGGGTCACTGATGCAGGTGCACCTTCAACTTCCGCTGACCGCACTGCACGTATGCAAATCTCCCCGGAACAGCCAATCAGAAGCTCTGCTCTGCTGCCCTCTGCTGGATGCTCACCTTCCGTCGAACTCCTCGGGTCACTGATGCAGGTGCACCTTCAACTTCCGCTGACCGTACTGCACGTATGCAAATCTCCCCGGAACAGCCAATCAGAAGCTCTGCTCTGCTGCCCTCTGCTGGATGCTCACCTTCCGTCGAACTCCTCGGGTCACTGATGCAGGTGCACCTTCAACTTCCGCTGACCGCACTGCACGTATGCAAATCTCCCCGGAACAGCCAATCAGAAGCTCTGCTCTGCTGCCCTCTGCTGGATGCTCACCTTCCGTCGAACTCCTCGGGTCACTGATGCAGGTGCACCTTCAACTTCCGCTGACCGCACTGCACGTATGCAAATCTCCCCGGAACAGCCAATCAGAAGCTCTGCTCTGCTGCCCTCTGCTGGATGCTCACCTTCCGTCGAACTCCTCGGGTCACTGATGCAGGTGCACCTTCAACTTCCGCTGACCGCACTGCACGTATGCAAATCTCCCCGGAACAGCCAATCAGAAGCTCTGCTCTGCTGCCCTCTGCTGGATGCTCACCTTCCGTCGAACTCCTCGGGTCACTGATGCAGGTGCACCTTCAACTTCCGCTGACCGCACTGCACGTATGCAAATCTCCCCGGAACAGCCAATCAGAAGCTCTGCTCTGCTGCCCTCTGCTGGATGCTCACCTTCCGTCGAACTCCTCGGGTCACTGATGCAGGTGCACCTTCAACTTCCGCTGACCGTACTGCACGTATGCAAATCTCCCCGGAACAGCCAATCAGAAGCTCTGCTCTGCTGCCCTCTGCTGGATGCTCACCTTCCGTCGAACTCCTCGGGTCACTGATGCAGGTGCACCTTCAACTTCCGCTGACCGTACTGCACGTATGCAAATCTCCCCGGAACAGCCAATCAGAAGCTCTGCTCTGCTGCCCTCTGCTGGATGCTCACCTTCCGTCGAACTCCTCGGGTCACTGATGCAGGTGCACCTTCAACTTCCGCTGACCGTACTGCACGTATGCAAATCTCCCCGGAACAGCCAATCAGAAGCTCTGCTCTGCTGCCCTCTGCTGGATGCTCACCTTCCGTCGAACTCCTCGGGTCACTGATGCAGGTGCACCTTCAACTTCCGCTGACCGCACTGCACGTATGCAAATCTCCCCGGAACAGCCAATCAGAAGCTCTGCTCTGCTGCCCTCTGCTGGATGCTCACCTTCCGTCGAACTCCTCGGGTCACTGATGCAGGTGCACCTTCAACTTCCGCTGACCGCACTGCACGTATGCAAATCTCCCCGGAACAGCCAATCAGAAGCTCTGCTCTGCTGCCCTCTGCTGGATGCTCACCTTCCGTCGAACTCCTCGGGTCACTGATGCAGGTGCACCTTCAACTTCCGCTGACCGCACTGCACGTATGCAAATCTCCCCGGAACAGCCAATCAGAAGCTCTGCTCTGCTGCCCTCTGCTGGATGCTCACCTTCCGTCGAACTCCTCGGGTCACTGATGCAGGTGCACCTTCAACTTCCGCTGACCGCACTGCACTTATGCAAATCTCCCCGGAACAGCCAATCAGAAGCTCTGCTCTGCTGCCCTCTGCTGGATGCTCACCTTCCGTCGAACTCCTCGGGTCACTGATGCAGGTGCACCTTCAACTTCCGCTGACCGCACTGCACGTATGCAAATCTCCCCGGAACAGCCAATCAGAAGCTCTGCTCTGCTGCCCTCTGCTGGATGCTCACCTTCCGTCGAACTCCTCGGGTCACTGATGCAGGTGCACCTTCAACTTCCGCTGACCGCACTGCACGTATGCAAATCTCCCCGGAACAGCCAATCAGAAGCTCTGCTCTGCTGCCCTCTGCTGGATGCTCACCTTCCGTCGAACTCCTCGGGTCACTGATGCAGGTGCACCTTCAACTTCCGCTGACCGCACTGCACGTATGCAAATCTCCCCGGAACAGCCAATCAGAAGCTCTGCTCTGCTGCCCTCTGCTGGATGCTCACCTTCCGTCGAACTCCTCGGGTCACTGATGCAGGTGCACCTTCAACTTCCGCTGACCGCACTGCACGTATGCAAATCTCCCCGGAACAGCCAATCAGAAGCTCTGCTCTGCTGCCCTCTGCTGGATGCTCACCTTCCGTCGAACTCCTCGGGTCACTGATGCAGGTGCACCTTCAACTTCCGCTGACCGTACTGCACGTATGCAAATCTCCCCGGAACAGCCAATCAGAAGCTCTGCTCTGCTGCCCTCTGCTGGATGCTCACCTTCCGTCGAACTCCTCGGGTCACTGATGCAGGTGCACCTTCAACTTCCGCTGACCGCACTGCACGTATGCAAATCTCCCCGGAACAGCCAATCAGAAGCTCTGCTCTGCTGCCCTCTGCTGGATGCTCACCTTCCGTCGAACTCCTCGGGTCACTGATGCAGGTGCACCTTCAACTTCCGCTGACCGCACTGCACGTATGCAAATCTCCCCGGAACAGCCAATCAGAAGCTCTGCTCTGCTGCCCTCTGCTGGATGCTCACCTTCCGTCGAACTCCTCGGGTCACTGATGCAGGTGCACCTTCAACTTACGCTGACCGCACTGCACGTATGCAAATCTCCCCGGAACAGCCAATCAGAAGCTCTGCTCTGCTGCCCTCTGCTGGATGCTCACCTTCCGTCGAACTCCTCGGGTCACTGATGCAGGTGCACCTTCAACTTCCGCTGACCGCACTGCACGTATGCAAATCTCCCCGGAACAGCCAATCAGAAGCTCTGCTCTGCTGCCCTCTGCTGGATGCTCACCTTCCGTCGAACTCCTCGGGTCACTGATGCAGGTGCACCTTCAACTTCCGCTGACCGTACTGCACGTATGCAAATCTCCCCGGAACAGCCAATCAGAAGCTCTGCTCTGCTGCCCTCTGCTGGATGCTCACCTTCCGTCGAACTCCTCGGGTCACTGATGCAGGTGCACCTTCAACTTCCGCTGACCGCACTGCACGTATGCAAATCTCCCCGGAACAGCCAATCAGAAGCTCTGCTCTGGTTATTATGGTTCGTTGTTGTATAAATTCAAAATTTTTCAATAAAAATTATTTTTTTAAGAAAGGAAATGAGTTGAGGAAAGTGCTGAGATGTTTCCAAAAGGAAACGGGACAAGCACATGAGAGAAAATGGAATCGAAAATCTGCTGAAAGGCTGAGATTTGATCGGTGTGACAGTCGGAGATGTGTGCCGAGTATTGATAGCAGCAGAATCTGTGACAGAATGGCCTGTTTGTGTCTTATATATTCACAATATTCAATGTAATCTCCTTTTACAGAATATTTGCAGATGCAAACATCATGTCGAAATCTGACAGAGTCCCTTGATTCATCAGGACCGGCCTTTCAACGTGGAAGGAGAAATGTTTGTTTTGTCTTTCGGGGAAAAAATTCAAAAATCCCTGTGATTGGAAAAGTACCGAGACACAGACATCTACGTAATTTTCCACAGCTAACAGGAACTGAGCTTTAACCAATCACACAGCATGAAAAGAAATTGCAGCATTTACATCAGGGAGACACCGTCCTCAGACTTCAACTGATGATCCAAGCTGGAGAGACATAAGGACATTCACACCAAAGGAATCAAGAAGCAGCAATTGAACATTCAGCCCCGTGAGCCTGTTCCACCATTTAATAACATCACGGCTGATCTGATAGTGACCTCAAATCTGCATCCCACCTACACCTGATAACTTGACGATAACCATGGAGAAACCGTGGAAATGTGGGGACTGTTGGATGGGATGCAATTCCCCGTCTGAATTGGAAACTCATCAACGTATTCACACTGGGGAAAGGCCGCTCACCTGCTCCGTATGTGCTGACTGTGAGAAGAGTTTTAAAAGTAAACAGGATTTACTGAGACACCAACGCACTCACACTGGGGAGAGGCCATTCACCTGCTCAGTGTGTGGGACGGGATTCACTCAGTCATCATCCCTCCTGACACACCAACTTGTTCATACTGATCAGAGACCGTTTAAATGTGCTGACTGTGGAAAGAGCTTTAAATGCAGAAAAGATTTACTGACACATCAACGTATTCACACTGGGGAGAGGCCATTCACCTGCTCCGTGTGTGGGAAGGGATTCACTCTGTCATCCCACCGCCTGAAACACCAACTTGTTCATACTGATCAGAGACCTTTTAAATGTGTTGACTGTGAGAAGAGCTTTAAAAGCAGAAATAGTTTACTGTTACATCAACGCACTCACACTGGGGAGAGGCCATTCACCTGTTTGGAATGTGGGAAGGGATTTAATGCTTCGTCAAACCTCCGGGCTCACCGCTGGGTTCACTCTGACCAGAGACCATTTAAATGTGCTGACTGTGAGAAGAGCTTTAAAAGCAGAAAGGATTTACTGACACATCAACGCATTCACACTGGGGAGAAGCCATTCACCTGCTCCGTGTGTGGGAAGGGATTCACTCAGTCATCCTCCCTCCTGAAACACCAACTTGTTCATACTGATCAGAGACCTTTTAAATGTGCTGACTGTGAGAAGAGCTTTAAAAGCAGAACTGATTTACTGACACATCAACGTACTCACACTGGGGAGAGGCCATTCACCTGCTCCGTGTGTGGGAAGGGATTCACTCTGTCATCCTCCCTCCGGAAACACCAACTTGTTCATACTGATCAGAGACCTTTTAAATGTGCTGACTGTGAGAAGAGTTTTAAATGTAAACAGGATTTACTGAGACACCAACGCACTCACACTGGGGAGAGGCCATTCACCTGCTCCGTGTGTGGGAAGGGATTCACTCAGTCATCAGACCTCCTGAGACACCAACTTGTCCATACTGATCAGACCTTTTAAATGTGCTGACTGTGAAAGGAGCTTTAAACGCAGAAAGGATTTACTGACACATCAACGCACTCACACTGGGGAGAGGCCATTCACCTGCTCCGTGTGCGGGAAGGGATTCATTTGTTCATCCCAGCTTCTGCAACACCAGCGAGTTCACACTGGGCAGAGGCCGTACTCTTGCCCCGTGTGTGACAAGAAATTTACTCAGTTATCCAACCTGATCACACACCAACTTGTTCACACTGATCAGAAACCTTTTAAATGTTCTGAATGTGAAAAAAGATTTAAAAGTGAACAGAATCTGCAGAAACACCAGCGAGTTCACACTGAAACAGAATCATAGAATTTACAGTGCAGAAGGACAGCATTCGGCCCATCGAGTGCACCGGCCCTTGGAAAGAGCACCGTATTTAAGCCCAGACCTCCACCCTAACCCATAACCCCACCTAACGTTTTTGGACACAAAGAACAATTTAGCACGGCCAATCCACCTGATCTACACGTGTTTATTCTTGTGGGAGGAAACTGGAGCACCTGGAGGAAACCCACGCAGACATGGGGAGAACGTGCAAACTCCACACACACAGTGAGCCAAGCCAGGCATTCTGGTACCCTGGAGCTTGAAGCAACAGCGCTAACCACTGTGCTACCGTGTGGCCCACATGTGGGAGCGGTACTGGGGAGAGGCTGTTTAACTGCTCCGTGTGTGGGAGGAGATTCACTCAGTCAAACAACCTACACAGACACCAGCAAGTTCACAGGCAACAGCAGGGTTTGGATTCAGCTGTTGTTGCTGCTGTTAGTCACATCTGGGACTGAATGATGCCTGGACGTCTGTTTCCAGTGGGATTCCACAGTTTTCCGGGAAATATCCATGATTTAGACTGAAATGTGTGCACCAGGATTATACAAAAGTTGCTGATGTGATTTAGACAATGAGGGAGAAAGCCATTGACTGGGTCAGGTGGACAGAAAAGTGGTGAATGGAAATTTAGATAATGAGAGGTTAGGAACACACTTCAGTTAACTCCCGATAAAAATAAGGTCACTTCAGGATAATGGAAAAAACTGATTGGTGGGGAAGCTACAAATAATCCTTTGTTTTAACATAAATTCAGAGTACCCGATTATTACTATTTTTTATTTTCAATTAAGGGGCAATTTAGCCTGGCCAATCCACCTAACCTGCACATCCTTGGGTTGTGGGGGTGAAACCCATGCAGACACGTGGAGAATGTGCAAACTCCACACGGACAGTGACCCAGGGCCGGGATTCAAACCCGGGTCCTCAGTGCTGTAGTCCCAGTGCTAACCACTGCTCCACGTGCTGCACGAGCTACAAATAATTCAAAATAACTTTATTGAACAGTTCTCAAATGGAAAGGCAGTTGACCGCATTCAAACTAAGGATCTGCAATAGACGTTTGATCCACCAAGTCATATTTAGGGCAAGATTATAAACAGAGGGCATTCATTTAAAGTGATTAGAAAAAGAAGCAATGCTGAGCAAGGCTAGGAGAGTGGGCAAAGAAGTGGCAGATGGCATACAATGTGGAAAAGTGTCAGGTTATGCACTTTGGAAGGAGAAATGGAGGCATAGACTATTCTCTAAATGGGAAAATGCTGAGGAAATCACAAGTACAAAGGGACTTGGGAGTCCTTGTTCAAGATTCTCTTCAGGTTAACGTGCAGGTGCACTGCAGCCTCACGGCGCCGAGGTCCCAGGTTCGATCCTGGCTCATGTTCATTTTAACCGACCCTCCAGTGACCCCCCCCCCCCTCCAATCCCGAGCAACCTGCACCCCCACATATCTAAAGTGAACCCCTGCCCTACGGAATGGCAGCCCCCCCACCCCTGCCCACACTCCCGGCCTTAACACCACAAAATACTCACTCTTGTCTAGATTTAATTTGTACCCCGAGAAAGACCCAAAGACCCGAAGCAGCTCCAATATTCCCCCTCCTGACACACTTGGTTCCGATACATATAATAACAAATCATCGGCAGACAAGGTCACCTTGTGCTCTATTCACCCTCCAACCCCCCGCAATATCCCTTTCCATACCCTCAAACCTCTTAACGTGATGGCCAACGGTGATTTTGCAATGGCCAACGGCTGAATCGCGAGTGCAAGCAGCAGGGGGGACATAGGACATCTCAGCCTTGTCCCACGGTGGAGAGAAAAGTATCTCGAGCTGATGTTTTTTATGCAGACACTGGCTCCTTATACAGTAGCTTTACCCAGTCCACAAATCGTGGACCAATCCCAAACCGCTCCAGAACTGCTGGCAAGTGCCTCCATTCTACTCGGTCAAACGCTTTCTCGGTGTCCACTGCCACAACCACCTCTGTTTCTTTCCCCTCCTAATGTTTGAAAAGAGCTGCCTCCCTCACATAAACCCCATCTGATCTTCACCTATCACCTTCAGGAGGCACTCCTCCTGCCTACCTGACAGTACCTTCGCTAATACATTTGCGTTCACGTTTAAAAGTGATATGGGCCTATACGACCCACACTCCGTCAGATCCTTATCTCTTTTCAGCAACAGGGAAACCGATGCCTGCCCCAAAGTTTGTGGTTACACCCCCTTCCCTATCGCCTCCTCAAACATCTCCACCATCAGGGGTACCAGCTTATCCTGCAGACACACCAGCGAGTTCACACTGGGGAGAGGCCATTCACCTGCTCTCAGTGTGGGAAGGGATTACATAGAAAATAGGAGCAGGATGAGAGCATTTGGCCCTTCACGCCTGCTCTGCCATTCATAATGATCATGGCTTATCATCCAACTTAATAGCTTAATCCCGATTTCCCCTCCATATCCTTTGATTCGCTTTGCTCTGAATGCTGTATCTAACTGTTTCTTGAAAACATACAATGTATTGGCCTCAACTATTTCCTGTGGTAACAATTCCACAAGCTCACCACTCTCTGGTAAAATTACTCATCTCTGTCCGAAATGGTCCACCCCGTATTCTCAGACCACGACCTCTCGTTCGATACACTCCCACCATCGGGAAAATCTTTCCTGCATCTACCCTGTCAAATCCTGTTGGAATATTATAGGTTTCTATGAGATCCCCCCCATTCTTCTGAACTCCAGCGAATACAATACTAACTGATTCAATCTCTCATACAGCAGTCCCATCATCCCAGGAATCAGTCTGGTAAACCTTCGCTACACTCCCTCTAGAGCAAGAATATCCTTCCTCAGATAAGGAGACCAAAACTGTTCACAATATTCCAGGTACAGCCTCGCTAAGGCCCTGTGTAATAATAGCAAGATATTCCTGCTCCTGTACTTGAATCCGCTCGCAATGAAGGCTAGCAAATCATTTGCCTTCTTTACCGCCTGCTGTAGCTGTACGCTTACCTTCAGTGACTGGTGTATGAGGATACCCAGGTCTCGTTGCACATTTCCCTCTCCTAATTTATGGCCATTTAGATAATAGCCTGCCTTCTCGTTTCGCTACCAAACTGGATAACCTCGCATTTCCCCAAATTATACTGTATCTGGCATTCATTTGCCCACTCACTCAACTTGTCCAAATCACACTGAAGGATCTGTGCAACCTCCTCACAGCTCACCCTCCCAAGCAACTTGTGTCATCTGCAAATTTGGAGATATTGCATTTTGTTCCCTCCTAAATCGTTAGGTGACGCAGTGGTTAGCACTGCGGTCTGACGGAGCTGAGGACCAGTGTTCAATCCTGGCCCCAGGTCACTGTCCGTGTGGAGACACGTTCTCCAAGTGTCTGCGTGGGTGTCACCCCCATAACTCAAAGATGTTCACCTCTATTTACACAATTCAGTCGGTTATGCCATCTGCAGTCACACCAGGGAATTCACACTGGGGAGAGGCCATTCACCTGCTCTCAATGTGCGAAGGGATTTTGTCATTCATCGCACTTTCTGAGACACCAACAAGTTCACAACCGATTACAAGGATTGGATTCTGCTGTTATTGTTTCTGTTCTCAATTATATCCAGGACTGCATTTTGTTCATTCTGTTGGTCAATGGGGAAGGTCAGAGGGTTTCTTTCTGCTGGACTGGCCGGTCTCATGGCTTCGTCTCCAGTGGGCTGATTCTCTCTGAGCCTTCTTGCGAATTTCATAGGATCAAGGAGTAAAAGGGGGTTTGGAGGTTAGACGATGTTTCATTACCATTTCTGTTTTGAAATCCCCCAAATCATGCCACATTGCCATGAAGATGGGCTATGGTGGTTACATAGTTCTTTTGTTTAATTTATCTTGGTGCTTCTCACAGAAGAAAACTATCAGGGTATGAGGGGGAAGTTGTCTGAGGTGCACTGGCAAACTATATTAAATAGTATGAGACAGGCAATCACTAATATTTAAGGAATTATTACAGATTTACACTGGGATCGGTTAGCCCAGTTGCCTGGATGGCTGGTTCGTGTTGAGTGACACCAACATTACAGGTTAAATTCCCATACTGGCTGCGGTTAGCCATGGTCTGTGTCAGTATTTATGCTCCACATGAGCCTCCACCCACCCCTCTATATCTCTTCCCCCGCCCCCCCAACAGCATCTCCTTCTATTCTCTTCTCCCTCATGTATGTATCTAGCTTTACGTTCAATGGATTCATGCTGTTCATCTCAACCACTCGCTGTGGTAACGAGTTCCACATTCTCACCACTCGCTGGGTAAAGAGGTGTCTATTGAAATTCCTATTGGATTATTGAATCCCTTCATAATCTCAAAGACTTCCATCAGTCTTCTCTTTTCCAGAAAAAAGCAGCCCCAGCCTTTCCCAAGTGTTAAATGCTCTCAGTTCTGTATATTATGAATCTTTGTTGCACCTTATCCAGTGCCTCTATTTCCTTTTTCTAAAAGGAGATCATCAATGTTGACAGAGAGGAGGGCTTCCGGTCAGCAAGCGGAGTGGTCGCAAGGTGAAGGGCTCCCGTAGTGGCGGAGAACAGGGAAGGGAAGGGAAAGGACGCGCACCCACCCCCCCCCCCCCCCCCCCCCCCAAACAAACCGGCCATCGAAGGATCCTCGGCAGCGGCGGCAGCAGCAGGAGAGGCCCAGGCGGCGGCGGCGGCAGCAGCAGGAGAGGCCCAAGCGGCGGCAGGTCCATACCCCCACCCCAGGGCCAGAGCGGAGCGGAGTCTACACCCCCCCCCCAAGGAGCAGGGTCTACATCTCCCCCCCCCCCCCCCCCAAGGGCCGGAGCGGAGCGGCGTCCATACCCCCCCCCCAAGGGCCGAAGCGGAGCGGCGTCCATACCCCCCCCCCCCCCCAAGGGCCGGAGCGGAGCGGCGTCCATACCCCCCCCCCCCCAAGGGCCGGAGCGGAGCGGCGTCCATACCCCCCCCCCCAAGGGCCGGAGCGGAGCAGCGTCCATACCCCCCCCCCCCCAAGGGCCGGAGCGGAGTCTACACCCCCCCCACCAAGGGCCGGAGCGGAGTCTCCCCCCCCCCCCCAAACAGGCCCGGACCGGCGTCTCCCCCCCCCCCCCCAACAGGCCCGGAGCGGAGTCTCCACACACACCCCCCCCCCCAAAAAAAACCGGCAGCGACCACCACGCGGCAAGAACAAAGGACTGGATAGAATCCTCTCACTCTCTCTCTCTCTCCTGCGTGAGAGAGGAAGGGGAAAAGTGGGGGGGGGGAAAGAAGAGGACTTTTATTTTAAAAAGAACACTGTTAAAGAGAAAGGGGGAGGGATATATATATTATTTTCTCTCTTTCTACACCCACTCCCATCAAAGCAAGCCCACCTGAGGGGAGTTGCATAAAAGGGGGAGGTGGGAGAAAATAATTAATAAACGAATAAATAAAATAAAAATCGGGCACCGAAAAAGGGGGAACAGAAAAACAAGGGGAGAAGAAAAGATGAAAGGGAAGGGGGAGAAAAAAACGCCAGAAGGGAGCCAAGGGAAAAGGGGCACCAAAAGCAGACGGGACAAAGGGCAAGCCAGCTCACGCGAGCGGATTAGCACACGAAGCGGCGGGACGGATGTATCGCCGCATCAAAAAGAGCTGGACAGACAGGTACCCTCTCCCCCGGGGCTAGAGGGCGGCTGGAATTGGAAGGAAGCCTTTACTGAGGTGGTGAGGGAGCAGCTTCAGGCAATCAAGGCAGAGTTGAAAGAAGACGCGGAAGCCGCAGCACAGGCAGCAGTGGCCAGGGCCATGTCAGGGGTGTAGCAGGCTCTGACCAGATTGGAGGAGAAAGTGGATGCCCAAGGGAAGAAACTGGAAGCTCAAGGGGAGAAACTGGAAGCTCAAGGGGAGAAACTGGAAGCCCATGAGGCAACCATTAAGGAGCTAGAGAAAGCAGCGACAGACATGAGCGACCGGGTCACGGCCCTGGAGAGGGAAGTGGCGAGACTGGGCGCAACACAGGGGAGCCTGAAGGGCAGGGTAGAAGACCAAGAAAACAGCTTGAGAAGGCAAAATGTTAGGATAGTGGGCCTGCCAGAGGGGACCGAGGGTGGAAACCCCACAGCATACGTGGCTGCAATGCTGGGCAACTTAGTGGGCAGGAAAGCTTTCCCCACCCCACCGGATTTGGACAGAGCACATCGGTCGCTGCGCCCGAAGCCCAAGGCAGGGGAACAACCGAGAGCAGTCATAGCCAAACTGCACCGGTACCGGGATAGGGAGGCAATCCTGCGCTGGGCCAAGGAAAATAGAGCCAGCAAATGGGACGGGCACACCATCCGAATATATGAAGATCTTGGAGTGGATATATCTAAGAAACGGGCTGAGTTTAACAGAGCGAAAGCAGCTCTCTACAGGAGCAGAGTGCGTTTTGGTATGCTGTACCCAGCGAAACTCTGGGTCACATACCAAAACAAGGAATATTTCTTTACAGCCCCTGCTGAGGCGAATAGGTTCGTCGAGGAGCACGGGCTGGAAGAACAGCAGGGGAGGTAGGGACGAGGGGCCCCTGGCAAGGAGCAACGACACGCCAATGGGTAGGATGGGGGAAGAGCAGGCAGAAAACCGTAGAGGCCAGGTAGAGGAGAAGCGAGACAACAACCCCCGAGAGGGGAGCCACCGTAATAGCAGGAAAGCTAGTGCCGGGGGCACGCAACAAAGCAGGGCCGCAGCGCACCCCCAACAGGGAGGAAGGCGCCAGGCAGGGGAGGGGGGAGATCACCCACCAAAGTCGGGAGAGCAAACGGGGACAGGAATAGGGTATAGAGGAGCAAAGGAGGGGCTTACAGGGGAGGAGGGTAGAGGGAGAGACCGGGGGGGGGGGGGGGGGGCACACAGGGAGGGAGAGACCAGGGAGGGGAAAGGTAGGGACAAAGGGACAAAAGAGGCCAGAAAAGGAACAGGGCTACAAAGTACCACAACCAAGGGCTCGGAACAAGGAACCGCTGCAAGGGGGCCCCCAGAGTGCAGGGGACTACCCGCGTGGCGGACACACAGTGGACGGCCATGGCGGGTGCCCCCAGGACAAGGGGAAACCCCGGAGCGCAGAGACCCGACCGCATGGGGAGAGCAGTGGTAGCGGCCATCCTGGACGGCCCCCTAACAAAGGGAAACCCCGGAGGGCAGGGGCTCATCCACCAGACAAACATGGTTAATCCCACAGGAACGAGGGGGCAGAAGCCCCCCACCAGGATAATCACCTGGAACGTAAGGGGACTTAACGGCCCAGTGAAGAGATCTAGAGTCCTCACCCACCTCAGAAACATGAGGGCCGACATAGTCTTCCTCCAAGAGACGCATCTGAGGGAGCAGGACCAACTGCGGGTAAGAAAGGGTTGGGTGGGATAAACCTACCATTCCTGCTATGGGACAAGGGCCAGGGGGGTGGCGATACTGATCGGCAAGAGGACAATGTTTAGGGCGACAAAGATGGTTACAGACCCAGGGGGGCGATATGTCATGGTCAGCGGGGCCCTGAATGGGGCGCCGGTAGTCCTAGTCAACGTGTACGCGCCCAACTGGGATGACACGAGCTTCATCCAGAAGACCATGGCAGAAATCCCGGACATAGCGACGCACCGACTAATCATGGGGGGGGACTTCAACTGTGTACAGGACCCAAAGACGGACAGATCAAACCCCAAAACGGGGAAAACCTCAAACATGGCAAGGGAACTCGGTCACTTTATGGAGCAGATGGGAGCAGTGGACCCCTGGAGGTTCGCCCACCCGGGGGAGAAAGAATTCTCCTTCTTCTCCCCAGTACACAATGTGTTCACCAGAATTGACTTCTTTGTGGTGGGGAAAACGGTGCTTCCAGGGATAGACAAAGTGGAATACTCCGCAATTGTGATATCAGACCACGCCCCACACTACATGGACGTGCGGCTGGAGACGGGAAGGGCCCAGCGCCCCACATGGAGGTTGGACGGTGCCTTACTAGCTGACAAGGCCTTCAGCGAAAGGATAGCGCGGGCCATAGCAGAGTACACGGAGAACAACCAAAACGGGGAGGTATCATCCTCCACGTTCTAGGAAGCGCTTAAGGCCGTACTAAGAGGGGAAATAATTGCCTTCAAAGCGCAAAGAGATAGGGAGGAAAGGGTGGCTGGGCAGAAGCTGGTCGACTCCATACTGGAGGTAGACCGTAAATACTCCGAGGCCCCTGACCGTAGAGCTCCTGGCGGAGAGAAAAGAACTACAAAGGAACTTTGACCTGCTCTCCACCAGGAAAGCAGTACACCAACTCCGCCAGGCGCGCGGGACCCTGTACGAACACGGAGACAAAGCCAGCCGCCTGTTGGCACACCAGCTGAGAAAGCAGGCAGCCACCAGAGAAATTGGGCAAATCAGGGGTACCAGAGGCATGTTGGAAACAGAACCAGAGAGGATTAACGAAACCTTCAAGGCCTTCTACCAAGAGTTGTACACCTCAGAGCCCCCAACGGGGAAGGCTGGGATGAACCGGTTCCTTGATGGACTGGACATACCAGTCGTGGGAAAGGGCAGGAAACGGGACCTGGAAGCACCACTAGCACTGGGAGAGATCATGGACAGTATCAGCTCCATGCAGATGGGGAAGGCGCCGGGACCGGACGGATTCCCGGCGGACTTCTACAAAAAATTTGCGACAGCGCTGGCCCCGCACCTGCGGGAGATGTTCACAGACTCGCTAGCTAGGGGCACACTGCCACCCACGTTAGCACAGGCCTCAATCTCGCTGATACCTAAGAAAGACAAAGACCCAACGGAATGTGGGTCATACAGACCCATATCTCTGCTGAACGCAGACGCCAAAATACTGGCCAAAATCCTAGCCAAAAGGCTAGAAGACTGTGTACCTGAGGTGGTCACAGAGGACCAGACGGGCTTCGTCAAAGGTAGACAGCTCACCTCGAACATCAGGTGCCTGCTGAACGTGATAATGACTCCCTCCGGGGAGAGAACACAAGAGGTGATCGTCTCCCTGGACGCAGAAAAGGCCTTCGACAGAGTCGAATGGAAATACCTCATAGAGGTACTGGAGCGGTTCGGGCTGGGAACAGGGTTCACCGCTTGGGTAAAGCTCCTATACAACGCCCCCATGGCGAGTGTACGGACCAACAATACCAACTCCCAATACTTCCAGCTGCACAGGGGCACCAGACAAGGATGCCCACTGTCCCCGCTGCTGTTCGCACTAGCAATCGAACCGCTAGCAATTGCGCTCAGGGCAGCAAAAAATTGGAGGGGGATCCGAAGGGGAGGCAGAGAGCACAGAGTCTCACTCTATGCAGATGATCTGCTCCTCTATATCAAAGCAGCATGGACGGAATCATCGCGCTCCTGAAAGAGTTTGGAGCCTTCTCGGGCTACAAACTCAACAAGAGCAAAAGCGAGATCATCCCAGTACACCTGCAGGGGGGGGGGAGAGAGGGGGGGGGGGGAGCACTAAAGGGGCTGCCGTTCAAACAAGCCCGACATAAATTCCGCTACCTGGGGATCCAAATAGCCCATGACTGGAAGGGGATCCACAAATGGAACCTCACCAGCCTGGCGGAGGAAGTAAAAAAGGACCTGCAAAGATGGAACACACTCCCACTCTCCCTCGCGGGGAGAGTCCAGACGATCAAAATGAACGTACTGCCCAGGTTCCTCTTCCTGTTTAGATCCATTCCGATCTACATCCCCAAGGCCTTCTTCAAAGCGCTGGACAAACTTATCATGGCGTTCGTATGGGGGGGGTAAAAATGCTAGGATCCCAAAGAAGGTCCTACAGAAAACAAAATCCAGGGGGGGGGCTAGCCCTCCCGAATCTACAATTCTACCACTGGGCGGCAACAGCCGAGCGGGTAAGGGGATGGATCCAGGAGCCAGAAGCCGAGTGGGTGCGTGCGGAGGAGGCCTCCTGCATGGGGACCTCCCTCCGGGCCCTCGCCACGGCAGCACTCCCAACCCCACCCAAAAAACACTCCAGCAGCCCAGTGGTGACAGCCACCCTCCAATCCTGGAACCAACTGCGGCAGCAATTTGGCCTGACCAAAATGTCGGACAAGGCTCCCATCTGTAACAACCATAGGTTCACACCAGCACTGACTGACGCCACCTTCAAAAGGTGGAGACAGGACGGGGGGACACTGACAGTCAGGGACCTATACACGGACGACAGGATCGCAACACTGGACGAACTGACAGAGAAATTTCTGCTAGCCAGAGGGAACGAGCTACGGTACCTGCAGTTCAAAAACTTCCTACGAAAGGAGACAAGGACGTACCCACAACCGCCACGACAGACACTACTGGAAGACCTACTGGACGCAAGTATCCTAGAGAAAGGGAACTGTAGCGACATGTATGACCGACTGGTAGAAAGGGACGACACCGTACTGGACGCAACAAGAAGGAAATGGGAGGACGACCTGGGGATGGAGATAGGGTGGGGACTCTGGAGCGAAGCACTGCATAGGGTCAACTCCACCTCCACGTGCGCAAGGCTCAGCCTGACGCAACTAAAAGTGGTACATAGAGCCCACTTAACGAGAAACCATATGAGTAGGTTCTTCCCGGAGGTGGAGGACAGATGTGAACGGTGCCAAAGAGGCCCGGCCAACCACGCCCACATGTTCTGGTCTTGCCCCAGACTTGTGGAGTACTGGACAGCCTTCTTCGAGGCTATGTCCAAAGTGGTGGGGGTGAGGGTGGAGCCATGCCCGATAGTGGCGGTCTTCGAGGTTTCAGGCCAGCCAGATCTATTCCTGGGGTGGGCGGACGCCCTTGCCTTTGCCTCCTTGATCGCCCGCCGTAGAATCCTGTTTGGCTGGCGGTCAGCAGCACCGCCCAGAGCTGCAGACTGGCTGTCCGACCTCTCGGAATCTCTCCAAATGGAGAAAATCAAATTCGCCATCCGAGGGTCGGAAGACGGCTTCCACAGAACGTGGGAGCCATTCATGCAACTGTTCCGGGACCTGTTTGTGGCCAACGTACAAGAGGAAGAATAGTCGGGGGAAGGTAGCCGGGGGGTGGGGGGGGGGGTGGGGCTACGGGTTCGTTACAGGGGTTTGATGGCAAGCTAAGGCCCAAAACCAAACTAAATAAATGCCAATATACATGTTGGGGAATGTAAAATATGTATGCCGGCTAAAGGGGGGAGGCCACAGTTATTACTACGAAGATGCTTACCTGTAAATATATATGTTAATTTTTGCGTGTTTTTTTTTCTCTCTCTCTAACAATTTGTAATTTGTTCAATATAAAACATGAAAACTGAATAAAAAACATTTATAAAAACAAACTTACAAATCTAAGCAACGGCCTAAAAAACTGTTACACAGAGAGCACTGCATATACAGATCAAAACTAAGGAAACTTTAACAGAATCGATACCGCAATACCCTCCCCCAAGGTTCAATGCCCTCAAACTCCTGCAAGCCTTTTGTCTTTGATAAAGTCCATCGCTTCGTCCGGCGATTCAAGGTAAAGTTCTTGGCCCTCAAACGTGACCCACAGATGCATTGGGTATAATAACCCAAACTTCACCCCCTGCTTGAAGAGGGCCGATTTTACCCTATTGAATCCAACTCATCTTTTGGCCAGTTTCACGCCCAGGTCCTGGTAGATGCGCAGCTCACAGTTCTCCCACTTGCAGCTCAGTGTCTGCTTTCCCCACCGCAAAATCCGCTCCTTATCCAGGAACCGGTGCATTCGCACCCGGATCACCCTCAGAGGTTCATATCGCTCGCGGCTTACTCCCAAGCGCTCTATCTAATTCCAAGGGTCAAGAAACGCCCCATCTCCCATCAGCTTTTCCAGTATATTTGTCACACATGCCCTTGCGTCCGACCCTTCACTGCCCTCCAGGAGGCCGACAATCCTCAGGTTCTGTCTCTGGGACCTGTTCTCCAGGTCCTCCTGCAACTTTTTCTGGTGGTCCCTCATCAGCCCCACCTCCACCTCCAACGCGGTTAAATGGTCGTCGTGCTCAGCCACCTTCTGGATCGCCGGTCCATGGGCTTCCAGCCCCTGTCCCACCCAATCAATCCTTGCCCTAATTAGGTTGCCTTCATTTGCTTGCCGAAGCTCTCCTGAATGAACTCCACCCGCAGTAACATTGACCACTTTGCCACCAATCCGGGATCCTGCACCTCCGCCATGCTTTCCCATGCTGCAGGTTCTACAGTCAGCTTCGCTGCTCAACTAATTCTTCTTGGACGACTGTTTCTGGTCCACGGCTCCACATACTGGTGGGGGATTTCTCCTCACTGTCTCACTCTCCACCGATGTTTCCAATAGAATTCCAAAAATAATTGGGAGAATAGGTTCAAAAGGTCCGTCACGAGCGGGAGCTCCCAAATGCGCGACCTCCTACTCAATGGCCGCCACCAGAAGTCAAAAGGATGAAATTTAGAGACAGTTTGGTTCGGTGGGCTCGTGGAAGGGAGGGAAGCAGCAGAGGCAGCTGATCGGATTGACTCAATCTCAGTCACAAAGAAGCTCCACAAGCTCCTCACACTTCTTGTTGGAGGTGAGGATGGAAGAGACAGGGGAGAGCGAGAGTACTTCAAAAGGAGCTAACTTGTGTCAGAGATATTAAAAAGTTTCAACACACTGCGTATTTAACATAATTCTAATTTATTTAACTTTCAGCTAGAATATTGGCCTCTGTAAATGGGCCGGAGTTTGTTATCAGCAGAAAGAGACCCAAATGAACATGGTTCAGTCCTGAATGTGAGTTCACAGCAAAATCCAATCACTGTGGTTACTTGTGGCCTCGTTGGTGTCTCAGTAGGGAGGATGAAGTGGTGAATCCCTTCCCACAACTGGAGCAGGTGAATGGCCTCTCCCCAGTGTGAACTCGTTGATGTGCAGTGAAGTTAGATGATACTCTGAACCCAGCCCCGCAGTGAGAGCATCTGAACGGTCTCTCATAAGTGTGAACACGTTGATGGCACATCAGATCCACAGAATATTTATAGCACTTCCCGCAGTCTGGACATTGGAACGGTCTCTCCCCAGTGTGAACTCGCTGGTGAATCAGCAGGTGGGATGACCGAGTGAATCCCTTCCCACACGTGGAGCAGGTGAATGGTCTCTCCCCAGTGTGAACTCGCTGGTGACTCAGCAGGTTGGATGACTGAGTGAATCCCTTCCCACACGTGGAGCAGGAGAATGGTCTCTCCCCAGCGTGAACACGCTGGTGTTTCCGCAGTGTGGATGAGTCAGTGAATCCCTTCCCACACGTGGAACAGGTGAACGGTCTCTCCCCAGTGTGAACTCGCTGGTGTTTCAGCAGTGTGGATGACTCAGTGAATCCTTTCCCACACGTGGAGCAGGTGAACGGTCTCTCCCCAGTATGAACTCGCTGATGTCTCAGCAGGTTGGATGACCGAGTGAATCCCTCCCCACACGTGGAGCAGGTGAATGGTCTCTCCCCAGTGTGAACTTGCTGGTGTTTCCGCAGTGTGGCTGACTCAGTGAATCCCTTCCCACACGTGGAGCAGGTGAATGGTCTCTCCCCAGTGTGAACTCGCTGGTGACTCAGCAGGTTGGATGACTGAGTGAATCCCTTCCCACATGTGGAGCAGGTGAATGGTCTCTCCCCAGTGTGACTGCGTCGATGAATTTCCAGGTTGGATGGGGAAATGAATCCTTTCCCACAGTCCGCACATTTCCACGGTTTCTCCTCAGTGCGGCTGCATTTCTGTCTCATGGGGCCTGATGACGTGTACGGTTTCTCCCCACTGTGAACGATGCTTTTTCCTTCCATGTTCAAAATCCGCTGATATTCAGGATATGATAAATTGAGGGCTCTGTCAGATCCTGATGTGATGCTTGGTTTGTGTTTCCGGACTTTGAAGCCTCCGCTTCGAACACCCTGTGAAACTGATTGAAAAGAGAAAATAGGGAGTGAGTGAGAACCCACAAAACACAAAGGCAGGTTGTGAAATTGAGCTGAATGAATCTGGTCATTTGTGGGGCCGACTCTGGGAAAAAGTGACCATGAAAACTGCTGGATTGTCAAAAAGAAAATCTGCCATCCTTACCTGGTCTGACCAACACGGTTCCAAACCACAGCAATGTGGTTGACTCTTTAAATGCCCTGTGAGATGGCCGAGCCAGTCACTCGGTTTGAGGGTAATTAGGGATGGGCAATAAATGTTGGCCCAGCCAGTGAATCCCACAAATGATTAAAATAAAATCCTGGAGACTCCAGTCAATCAATCCGGGAGAGTTGGCATCCGGTCCAGGCTCGCAGCGCATAATAATAACAATAATCCCTTGTCACAAGTAGGCTTCAATGAAGTTACTGTGAAAAGCCCCTAGTTGCCCCATTCCAGTGCCTGTTCAGGAACCCCGCCCCTCATTCACTCCGATTGGTTGGAGGACCAGCACCTCCAGGTCAGTCCTCCAGTCCCGCCCCTCCACTTCCTATTGGTCCAGAGCTGCCGTCAATCACCCGGGCATTGTGATTGTTCCAGATGGTGAGAGCGGCCACAGGCTCAGGCTGACTCGCTGATTGTCCAATAATAACAGTGAGAGTCTCAGTGGGACAATCAGACAACAATAGTGGAGATGGGACCCAGAGGAGAAACAACAAAGCATTCACTCACTTTGAGAGTAACAAACACAGTGTCTGCTCCAACAAGAGTCAGGCTGCAGTGTGTGTGAGTGAACACATCATTGCATCCAATGTAGAAATATAGAATCCCCTCAGTGCTGAAGGAGGCCATTTGGCCCATCGAGTCTGCAACAACCCTCTGAAAGAGCACCCTACCAAGGCGAATTCCCCACCCTATCTCCACAACCCCTCCCAGTGACAATGTAACACAGCCAATCCATCTAACCGGCACATCTGTGGACTGCGGGAGGAAACCAAAGCACCCGGAGGAAATCTACGCAGACACAGGAAGAATGTACAAACTCCACACAGTGACCCAAGGTTGTAATTAATCACAGAATCTGCAATGCAGAAGGAGACCATTCAGCCCATCGACTCGGCACCGGCATTACTTGATCTGGCCAACCCACTGAAATGTGGGTAATTCTGAATTGCACTCTGAAATTGCCTTGCAAGCCACTCAGTTTAAGGGCAATTAGGAATGGGCAACCAAGCTGGTTTGCCCGTGACACTCACATCCCATAAAGAACAGAGAAAATCAAAGGGCTGTTTCCAGTGCCGGTTTCAAAGGAATCGTTGGTCCCTTCACTCCTGGTTTACATCATTGATTTGAAAGTAAATGTAGGAACATGAGGAAGAAGTTTACCTGTGACACAAAAATGTTTAAACACTTTTTAAAAATAAATTTAGAGTACCCAATTATTTTTTCCAATTAAGGGGCAATTTAGCGTGGCCAATCCACCTATCCTGCACATCTTTTGGGTTGTGGGGATGAAACCCACGCAGACATGGTATGTTTAAACACTTGATAATGAGGAAGAAAGCTGGAGGGAAAACAAGGCAAAGGATTACATGATAAATGGCAGGACAGGACTAGTTAGGCCAGAGCTAGATTCCTGTGCACAGGAAGACCAAACTAAAGAGAGTACAGAAGGGATTTAAGAACATCAGCCAGAAATTGACAATGTTTGCTCTGAGGAAAGTTTGGATAAACTGGGGCTGTTTTCTTTGGAACATAAAAGACTGAAGGGAAACCAAAATGAAATTATGAAAAGCAGCCTGGCAAGCTCAGTCGGTTGAGCATGAGAGTCTTAATCCCAGGCCCATGGGTTCAAGACCCACATTGGTCGCTTCATCTTCTTTAATCAGAGAACATTGAACTGAACTGTTTTATGGGCTGCACGGTAGCACAGTGGTTAGCACTGCTGCGTCACAGCGCCAGGGTCCCGGGATTCAATTCCCACTTGGGACACTGTCTGTGTGGAGTCTGCACGTTCTCCAGTGGGTGTGGGTTTCCTCCCAAAAGTCCCGAAAGACGTGCTTTTTAGGTGAATTGGACATTCTGAATTGTCCCTCCTTGTACCTAATAGGTGCCAGAATGTTACCACTCGGGGATTTTCATAGTAACAGCATTGCAGTGTTAAAGTAAGGTCAGCCTACTCTGACAATAATGAAGATTATTCTAAATGTTTAACATTTTGGGGATCATGTGGTTGCGTGTCTACGTGCTGGGGACCCGGGTTTGATCCTAGCCCCGGGTCACAGTCTGTAAGGAGTTTGCACATTCTCCCATTGTCTGTGTGGGTTTCACCCCCACAACCCAAATATGTGCAGGCTATGGCCAAATTAAATTGCCCCTTGATTGGACAAAAATATAAATTTATATATTTTTTAATTCTGAGGGATCTAAATAGATTGGATAGGAAGATCCATTCCCTTTGGTTGAGGGATAGATGTAAAAGGGGGCAGATATTTAGGGAAGGACTAGGAGGTTTAGAGGGCGGTGAGGATCAGTGACATGCTGCCTGAAATGATGGCACAAACCCTCATAACATTTAAAAAGTATTTAGATAGCCATCTGAATTGATGTAATTTAAAAAACTGCAGAGCACAATCTGGAATTTTTTAAAATATAAATTTAGAGTACCCAATTAATTTTTTCCAATTAAGGGGCAATTTAGCATGGCCAATCCACCTATCTTTGGGTGGTGGGTCAAAACCCACACAAACACGGGGAGAATGTGCAAACTCCACACGGACAGTGACCCAGAGCCGGGATCGAACCTCAGTCCTCGGCGCCGTGAGGCAGCAGGGCTAACCCACTGCACCACCGTGCTGCCCTCACAATCTGGAAATTGAGATGGGGCTGAATACCTACTTTGTAGCCACAATGAGCTGAATGAAATGCAACATGAACAACAAACTTTGATAAAATCCGGGATAGTAGCTCTCATTACTAACAAGGTCAGCAGTTTGCCCACTTTACCTACCTGCCAAGTGTAGGGCAGAACAGTAGCATTGTGGATATCACAATCGCTTCACAGCTCCAAGGTTCCAGGTTCGATTCCGGCTTCGATTCTGTGCAGAGTCTGCACATCCTCCCCATGTGTGCGTGGGTTTCCTCCAGGTGCTCCGGTTTCCTCCCACAGTCCAAAGATGTGCAGGTTAGGTGGATTGGCCATGATAAATTGCCCTTAGTGTCCAAAATTGCCCTTAGTGTTGGGTGGGGTCACTGGGTTATGGGGATAGGGTGAAGGTGTTAACCTCGGGTAGGGTGCTCTTTCCAGGAGTCGGTGCAGACTCGATGGGCCGAATGGCCTCCTTCTGCACTGTAAATTCTATGATCTAAGTATGCTAATGCGGTAATTTAAAAATTTACCTGCATACATACAACAGTATAACAGCAAATTATTTAACGTCTCCAATGTGATCGGTGTAATTAGTATGAAATGTAATCAGGAATGGTCATTAAAAGTTTCCCAGTCACTCTGATATCTGAAATCTTTGTCCTCAGTCAGAACAGACAAACCATTTTACCTCCCAATGATATTCCTGTCCTGGTGAATCGAGTAACTCAATCAGATGATGATGTGATGTTTGATTTGAAGTTCCCGTTGGCAAATCCTCCTCTTTCTAAAGGAATTTCCAAAGGAATTTCACTCTTAGTCCTGGAGAGAAATTCAGCAGATTCTCTCTTCTGGTTTCCGGTTCCTGGATGCCCGCGCATGCGCTCTGCTGCACATTTCCGCAGAGAAAGATGGCGGACGCGCAGGCGCCCTGCGGCATATCGCCCCCTAAACAGATGACAGCCGTTAACAGGAGCCGATCTGAATAATAGAGGATATGTGTACCCAGAATTCCGGGCGCGGAAGAATACGCCCTATCTCCATCACAGGAGCCAGAACGCGCAGGCGCCAGTTGCCCCGCCCCCGAAAGTCTCCTCTCTGTGAGGAGCACGCGCGGTGCTGCTCCGGGCTGAGCGCAGCCGCAGTGAGAGTGAGTGCGGCTCCCAGAGGTTGAATGAGAGCCGCCGCGAGCGGGGACAATGGTGAGAACCCAAACCCCCCAATAAGACCCATTGGTTTTATTGTCAGTCTGCAGACAGGAGCTGGAGAACTGAACCCAGGCAGAGGAGAGGGAGGGAGAAAACTGGGAGTGGAGGAAAGAAATGGTGCAGATGGTGAGATGGGTTTGGATTTCAGCCCAGGGAGGAAGGAGTGTGTGGGACCAGGATTTACAGCTTTGGGGGAACAAGAGAGGAAAAAATGTTCCAGAGAAACTAGAATTGCTTGATCAGAATTTCTATCTTGGACTGACAGTGATGGCTTTTGTAAACTCCTTTTACAGGATATTAGAAGTGGAGAATTGGCCGACAGAAAACTCAAACCAAACATCACAGCGAAACCTGACAGCCACTCTTTTCATTAGGAGCTGAATATGATCAGTCTTTGAATTTGGAGTGAGAAATGTTTGTTCTGTTTCAGCAGTGTGACAGCAAAAGCACCCGAGTGTTCCAATGGACTAACTGTGGAGAGAGCTTTAACCAGTTACACATCCTCAAAAAAAGTATCGCACCATTCACTGCAGGGAGAAATTATACACATGTTTTGTGTGTGGACAAGGCTTCAACCGGGAGAGACACTCTCACCATGGAGAAACAGTGGAAATGTGCAGACTGTGGGAAGGGATTTAGTTACCCATCACAACTGGAAATTCATCGGCACAGTCACACTGGGGAGAGACCATTCAGCTGCTCCATTTGTGGGAAGGGATTCACTCTTCTGACACACCAGCGAGTTCACACTGAGGAGAGGCCATCCAACTGTTATGTCTGTGGAAAGAGATTTACTCAGTCATCCCACCTGCTAACACACCAGCGAGTTCACAAGTGACGACAAGGTTTAGATTATACCCTTATTGATGCTGTTAGCCGTGTACAGGACTGAATAATGTTCACTCTGACAGTCTTAATCTGCTGATGAGGTTTATTATTCTGAATAAATGTGAAATAAATCAACTTTGTTTAAAACGTTGTTGCAGATTTTTATCTTTCCCACCTGAGTGTTTAACATCACCTGCCTGGAGCTCAGAAAGGACAATCTGGGGGAGGATCACACAGCAGGAACAGAACTTCAGCCTGGACACAGTCCTTCAGGGTCACACTGAGAGGGACAAATGACACTTTGCCCTTTCTCATCTCTCTTCACTGTCAGCAAAGTACCCGTGTGGGTTAATCCTGAGGTGTGTAAGAAATGTGTCCCAATCACTCTCTTCCATATCTCAGAGCTCCTGGACATAGAACAGAAACTCCTTTACAATTGTGTTTCGAATCAGGACGAACAATGGTGAATGCTGGAAACGTGATGTCAAATCAGAGATTAGTGGAAAACTGTGATGTTCTTGATTGAATGTAAAACAGCTAGTTTAAGTTTGTGTGACAGTCACAATGAATTAATTGAATAGAAACCTACTGAAAATAGATTGGTTGAAGTCTGCGTTAAAATAGCAGCTGTTAACTGCTGGGACAATTAGACAATAGTTTGATTCTTGGATAAAGAAGAAGCTCCAGTGTGTGTCCAAGAACTCCCAGTTTTACTGATGTGTGATTCCCACATTCTGTCCTTATAAATAAACCTCAGCCCTACCAGCCTTTAACAATCAGAAACATAACAGAGAAAAGGGTGAAGCTGTGTCTGCCCCTTTAACTGGATGCTGAGCAGTGTCAGAGCCCCGACTGTCCCTTGAAGACTGAGTGATGTGTTCAGCTGAAGATTCCTCTTGGCTGTTTTCTGGGTGGTCTCCTTATTCTGATCATTCTCAGTGATTGGATTGGATTTGTTTATTGTCACGTGTACCGAGGTACAGTGAAAAGTATTTTTCTGCAAGCAGCTCAACAGATCATTCAGTACATGGTAGAAAAGGAAATTAAACAAAATTCAAGAAAATACATAATAGGACAACACAAGATATCCTCGGGTATGTGAACCTGCTCTCCTGTCTCTCATTCACTGAACATCTCTCTTCTCTCTCAGATTCTCACTTAACCTCTCTCCACTCTCACACTCACTCATTTCACATACCTCCCACCTCTATATCTTTCTCTCTGACACTCTCTCTGTTCACCTTTATATTTACAGAGCGCCTAAATTCACTAAACTTTTCTCTCTCTCATTATCTCTCTCTGAAGAAGCACCGAACACACTGAACCTCTCCGCTTTCTGAGTGAACATCTCATTTATGGAGACTCAATATTTTCTCTCTCTTCCTCTCACTTTCTCTCTCTCTCTGATTGGCACTGACTCACTTTTAATCTCCTATTTTCTAATAACCTACTTTGAGGAAAATTTAAGTTTCTATAATGTCCCCTCATTTCTCCCAGTGATATCCTCAGTCCATCTTCCAATTCAGTAAATATGTTAAAAATCTAAATAACCTCATATTTTAATGTTTAAAATGGGAATGGAGGTGAATGTAATGCTGAGGCCGGCAGCAATCTGTGTGGGTGTTCTTGATGCTGTCAGAGTGAGTTCACCCTCACAGGCAGGAAGACTGTTCACGGTGATAACATGAAACTGACGCCTGTTGTTTCATTCTCAGGAAACACAACTTCCTGTTTCTCTGCTGCCGGTTCCAAACCGCACATCTCACTTCTGAGCAGAAAATAAATCCAGGGACCACAATCTGGTGAGAACATCTATCAATGCAGCCTATATCTGTCCACAGAGTCAGGGCAGAGTCACACAGATCACATTGTGGTGACATTTACAAATGAGCCGGTTATTTCTGTTCAGAGTCTCCATTCCCGGACAGAACCGGCTGTGTCTGTGAATCAGTCACTGAGTTCCCTCTGCTCTCTGTAGCTGGGAACTGATAACCTGCTCCCTTATATTTTATATCATTCTTTCTGTGTTACTTGTTTCCTCTATTTCTCAGCTTTTATCTCTCGCCACCTCATCTTTCTGCTGTTTAAAATCTCAGTTTTTCTCACAGTTCTTCTGTCTCTTTTTTCCTCTGTATCTCTATCTCTCGATGTCTGTATGTTCCTATTTAACTGAGGTGTTGAATTTCATGAACAGTTGTAATGGATTAAAGACAGAAAGAGGGAGAAAATCAGTAAATGTTGGAAAAACTCAGCAGTTCTGGCAGCATCGGTATTGAGAGAAACAGAGTTTTTTTTTATAAATTTAGATTACCCAATTATTTTTTCTATTAAGGGGCAATTTAGCGTGGCCAATCCACCTACTCTGCACATTTTTGTGTTGTGGGGGCGAAACCCACGCAGACACAGGGAGAACGTTCAAACTCCACACAGTCAGTAACCCAGAGCCGGGATCGAACCTGGGACCTCAGCGCCGTGAGGCGGTTGTGCTAACCACTAGGCCACCGTGCTGCCCTGAGAGAAACAGAGTTAACGTTTCGAGTCCCTGTGACTCAGAGCAGGAGAAACCGGGATTGTCCCTGTGAGATCAGGGAAGGTGAAGGGGAGATTTAATAGAGGTGTTTAAAATGAGGAAGGATTTGTGATAGTGTCGATGGGGAGAAACTGTTTCCCAAGAGCAGGAGGGTTTGTAACCAGAGGACACAGAGATTGAAGATATTTGACAACAGAACCCAAGGGGGTGATGATGAGAATTGTTTTTAACACAGTGATGTGATGTGATCTGGAATTCACACTGACAGGCTGCTGGAAGCAGATTTCACAGTAACTTTCAAAGGGAGTAACACTTGTAGAGGGTAAATTGGCAGTGAATCAAATGAATTTGACAGTTCACTCATAGAATCAGTGCAAAAGGAGTCCATTCGGCCCATGGAGTCCTCCGGGTGCTCCGGTTTCCTCCCACAGTCCAAAGATGTGCGGGTTAGGTGGATTGGCCATGCTAAATTGCCCGTAGTGTAAGGTTAATGGGGGGGTTGTTGGGTTACGGGTATAGGGTGGATACGTGGGTTTGAGTAGGGTGATCATTGCTCGGCACAACATCGAGGGCCGAAGGGCCTGTTCTGTGCTGTACTGTTCTATGTTCTACACCTAGGCCCACCCCCACCCTATCCCTGTAACCCCACCTAACCAATGCATTTTTGGACATGAAGGGGAGGTTGATCATGGCCAATCCACCTAAGTTGCAAATCTTTGAATGGTGGTAGGAAACCCATGCAGACACTGGGAGAAAGTGCAAACTCCACACAGACAGTCACCCAAGGCTGCAATTGAACCAGGGTCCATGGTGCTGTGAGGTAGCAATGATGCCTTTTGTGACAGTCTGAATTTTCCTCTCCTGATGTTTTAACATTTGATATTTTCAATCACAATGTGTCTCAAAGAGAAGGATGAAACTTTGGTTTTAGCTGTCAGATATATTTCCTGTGTGACTGTAATGATTTCACTTCCTCTACAGATGCACCTCAGATACCAGAAATCTCTGGAGTTCCCCATGTCTCATAAATTTCATAGAATTTACAGTGCAGAAGGAGGCCATTCAGCCCATCGAGTCTGCACTGGCTCTTTGAAAGAGCACCCTACCCAAGCCCACACCTCCACCCTATCCCCATAACCCGAGAACCCGACCCAACACCAAGGGCAATTTTGAACACTAAGGGCAATTTAGCATGGCCAATCCACCTAACCTGCACATGTTTGGACTGTGGGAGGAAACTGGAGCACCCAGAGAAAACCCACGTACACACGGGGAGAATGTGCAGACTCCGCATAGACAGTGGCCCAAGCCGGGAATCGAACCTGGGACCCTGGAGCTGTGAAGCAATTGTGCTACTGCACTATGCTACCGTGCTGCCCACGTTGCTATCACCTTGGGTAGAACACACGTGCCTCTGTCATGATGTTTCCATTCCTATTTTATCACACACCTCCCAGTGACACTGACTATAACACAGAAACATCAAAATATCATTTCTACCTTGCATCTTGCCCTCCTACTGTTGTCTAATGACAACAGTAACAGAGTAACACCCACCGGAATTGGAATGACAGGCAGGTTATTGTCTAATAACAGTGACAACAGGGCCAGAGTTATTATCTGGGACCCTGGATCTGGATCTGGGAAGCAACAGTGCTACCCACTGTATCATAGATAGAATTTACAGTGCAGAAGGAGGCCATTCAGCCCATCGAGTCTGCACCGGCTCTTGGAAAGAGCACCCTACCCAAGGTCAATACCTCCACCCTATCCCCATAACCCCACATAAGGGCAATTTTGGACACTAAGGGCAATTTATCATGGCCAATCCACCTAACCTGCACATCTTTGGACTGTGCTAACATGCCGCCCTAGATTGGCCATGAGGGTAGGGTAGGGTGATATTTCATAGGGTCGTTGCAGATTCGATGGGCCGAATGTCCTCCTTCTGCACTGAGGGGATTCTATGATTCTACATTGGATCCAATGATATGTTCACTCACACACACTGCAGTCTGACTCTGAGAACAGACAGTGTTCGTCTCAAAGTGAGTGAATAGAACATAGAACAGTACAGCACAGAACAGAACAGAACAGAACAGAACAGGCCCTTCGGCCCTCGATGTTGTGCTGAGCAATGATCACCCTACTTAAACCCACGTAACCCGTATACCCGTAACCCGTAACCCAACAATCCCCCAATTAACCTTACACTACGGGCAATTTAGCATGGCCAATCCACCTAACCCGCACATCTTTGGACTGTGGGAGGAAACCGGAGCACCCGGAGGAAACCCACGCACACACGGGGAGGACGTGCAGACTCCACACAGACAGTGACCCAGCCGGGAATCGAACCTGGGACCCTGGAGCTGTGAAGCATTGATGCTAACCACCATGCTACCGTGAGGCCCCTTTTGCTGTTTCTCCTCTGGGCCCCATCTCCACTATTATTGTCTGATTGTCCCACTGAGACTCTCACTGTTATTATTGGACAATCAGCGAGTCAGCCTGAGCCTGTGGCCGCTCTCACCATCTGGAACCGTCACAATGCCCGGGTGATTGACGGCAGCTCCGGACCAATAGGAAGAGGAGAGGCGGGTCTGGAGGATGACCGGGAGCGGCAGGTCCTCCAACCAATCGGAATGAATGAGGGGCGGGGCCCGCTGTGATTGGAGCATGCGCAATGTGGGTAATGGCGAAGGAGAAGGGCTGTGTCTTCAGATCGGAAATTCGTTCGGGGCGTTTAACAACATGGAGGGAGCGAGAGATCGCGGGGGTGGGCGGAAATGTTGTGTGAAGCTGTTGTGAGCTGCAATCCTCGGTAAAGCGTTTTCTGGACCCCGTTTGTACCGGGCGGAGCTGCAGCTCCTCATTTCGACTCGGTTTAACGACCGCCATCTTTATTGGATGTGCATCAGGGCGCATGCGTGTTTCTCATCTTTTGTCGGGGCGATGTTTCAATGAGTGGGAGGGGCTTGTTCCCCATTCTTCAGAATGGAGACAACTTGTCCATCAAACTGGATTAGTCTTTGAGTCCCAATGTCTACTTGATGATGCAAAGCGGTGGCAAAGATGGAAAGAAAAGGAAGCCAATCCTATTCTCCAGATTTCACTGTCTTATTAATCTTTCTCTCTCTCTTCCCCTCCCCATAGATCTACATTGTGCTTCAAAAAGAAAATCTCCCTTAATCCCCACACAGAAAAACAGATTTTATCAGAAAATGTCAAAAAACTATATAGAGGTTATCACTTCACCCATCCCACCCCACAGGAAACGTAGATCTTGCCCAATACAGATAACTGGACCCCAGTGAATGCTTTACAGTGAAGCCTCCTACATTTGCCTCCTCTTCCAGATCGTGAAGGAACAGTGATATATCTCCAAGTCATGATGGTGAGTCATGATGTGGTGATGCCGGTGTTGGACTGGGGTGAGCACAGTAAGAAATCTTACATCACCAGGTTAAAGCCCAACAGGTTTGTTTCAAACACGAGCTTTCGGAGCACGGCTCCTTCCTCAGGTGAATGAAGAGGTATGTTCCAGAAACATATATATATATATATATATATATAGACAAAGTTAAAGATGCAAGACAATGTTTTGAATACGAGCATTACTGTGGGGCAGTACGGTAGCATAGTGGTTAGCACAATTGCATCACAGCCCCTGGGTCCCAGGTTTGATTGTGTGTGAAGTTGGATCAAAGAAAAAAAGGTGTTTTGTGGAGAAGCAGAACTCTTGCCTCCTTTATTCTACAGCAACCCAGAAGCTCGAAGACAGAGGAAATAATGTTCTACAGGAAATAGAATTGTCCGTTCTGAATTTTTATCCTGTACTAACAATGATGACTTTTGTAAATTGTTTTTAAAGGATATTGGAAAAGGAGGAATTATAGACAGAAATCTCAACGATCACGTCTCGATGCGACAAACTCACTCGATTTCTTCTGATCTGAATATTTTTGGGCTCTGAATATCATCGGTGAGAAGGAGAAATATTTGTCCGATCTGTCGGCTTCAAAATATTTTAAACGTGAGTGACTGGAAAAGCACCTGACCCACACAACACACACCCGAGTGAGAGTGTTCCAGTGAACTGACTGTGGAAAGAGCTTAAACCAGTTACACAGCCTGAAAAAACATCACACCATTCACAGTGAGGAGAGACAGTGCACATGTTGTGTGTGGAGGATACGGGGCAAGGCTTCCACTGATTGTCCAATCTGGAGATTCACGAGGAGACCCAAAACATGGAGAAACCGTGGAAATGTGGGGACTGTGGGAAGGGATACGGATTTCCATCTGAGCTGGAGACTCATCGACGCATTCACACTGGAGAGAGGCCGTTCACCTGCTCTCACTGTGAGAAGTGTTTCACTCGGTTATCCACCCTGCAGGCACACCAGCGAGTTCACACTGGGGAGAGGCCATTCACCTGTTCTCAGTGTGGGAAAGCATTCAGTGACTCAGCCACACTGCAGAGACACCAGCGAGTTCACACTGGGGAGAAACCATTCACTTGCTCCCATTGTGGGAATGGATTTGCACAGTTATCCACCCTCCAGACACATCAGCGAGTTCACACTGGGGAGAGGCCATTCACCTGCTCTCAGTGTGGGAAAGCATTCAGTGACTCAGCCACCCTGCAGAGACACCAGCGAGTTCACACTGGGGAGAAACCATTCACTTGCTCCCATTGTGGAAATGGATTCACACAGTTATCCACCCTGCTGTCACACCAGCGAGTTCACACCAGGGAGAGGCCATATACTTGTTCTCAGTGTGGGAAGGGATTCATTAATTCGTCCAACCTGCGGACACATCAGCGAGTTCACACCGGGGAGAAACCATTTAACTGCTCCCTCTGTGGGAATGGATTCACGCAGTTATCCAGCCTGCAGAAACACCAGCGAGTTCACACTGGGGAGAGGCCATTCACCTGCTCTCAGTGTGGGAAGGGATTCAGTAATCCGTCAAACCTGCAGACACACCAGCGAGTTCACTCTGGGGAGAGGCCGTTCACCTGCTCTCAGTGTGGGAAGGGATTTGTTAATTCGTCCAACCTGCTGAAACACGAGCGAGTTCATACTGGGGAGAAACCATTTATCTGTTCCCTCTGTGGGAATGGATTCTCACAGTTATCCAGTCTGCAGACACACCAGCGAGTTCACACTGGGGCGAGGTCATTCACCTGCTCTTAGTGTGGGAAGGGATTACATAGAAAATAGGAGCAGGAAGAGACCTGTTGGTCCTTCACACCTGCTCCGCCATTCATTATGATCATGGCTTATCATCCAACTCAATAGCCCAATCCCGCTTTCCCCTCCATACCCTTTGATCCCCTTCGCCCTAAGTGCTATATCTAACTGTTTCTTGAAAACATACAATGTATTGGCCTCAACTATTTCCTGAGGTAACAAATTCCACAGACTCACCACTCTCTGATGAAGAAGTTTCTCCTCATCTCTATCTTAAATGGTCTCCCCCGTATCCTCAGACTGCGACCTCTGGTTCTGTGCACTCCCACCGTCGGGAAAATCTTTCCTGCATCTCCCCTGTCAAGTCCTGTTGGAATATTATAGGTTTCTATGAGACCCCCCATTCTTTTGAACTCCAGTGAATACAAACCTAACTGATTCAATCTCTCATGTGTCTGCCCCACCATCCCAGGAATCAGTCTGGTAAACCTTCGCTGCACTCCCTCTCAAGCAAGAACACCCTTCCTCCGATAAGGAGACCAATACTGCTCACAACATTCCAGGTATGGCCTCGCCAAGGCCCTATATAATTGCAGCAAGATATTCCTGCTCCTGTACTCGAATCCGCTTGCAATGAAGGCTAGCACAGCATTTGCCTTCTTTACCGCCTGCTGTATGCTTACCTTCAGTGACTGGTGTACAAGGATAACAAGGTCTCGTTGCACATTCCCCTCTCCTAATCTATGGCCATTCAGCTAATAGTCTGTCTTCTTCTTTTTGGTACCAAAGTGGATAACCTCGCATTTCTACAAATTATATTGCATCTGCCATTCATTTGCCCACTCACTCAACTTGTCCAGATCACACTGAAGGATCTCTGCATCCTCCTCACAGCTCACCCTCCCACGCAGCTTGTGTCATCTGAAAATTTGGAGATATTGCAGTTTGTTCCCTCATCTAAATCATTAATAGATAAGGTGGTGCAGTGGTTAGCACTGCTGCCTCACGGAGCTGAGGACCAGTGTTCAATCCGTGCCACTGTCCATGTGGAGACAAGTTATCCCCGTGTCTGCGTGAGTCTCACCCCATTATCCAAAGATGTGCAGGGTAGGTGAATTGGCCACGCTAAATTGCCCCTTAATTGGAAAAAAATAATTGGGTATTTTACATTTTTTTGCAAATCATTAATATATCTTGTGAATATCTGGGGTCTGAGCACCGATCCCTGCGGTACCCCACTAGCCACTGCCTGCCAATTTGAAAAAGACCATTAATTCCTACTCTTTATTTCCTGTCTGCCAACCAATTTTCTACCTATCTCAACACACTACCCCAAATCCCATGTGCTTTAATTTTACACACTAATCTCTTATGCAGGAATAAGTCAAAAGCCATCTGAAAGTCCAAATATACTACATCCACTGGCTGCCCCTCGTCAACTCTACCAGTTACACCCTCGAAGAATTCCAGTAGATTTATCAAGAATGATTTCTCCTTCATAAATCCATGCTGACACTGTCCGATCCTGCCACTGTTTTCCTAATGCTTTGCTATAAAATCTTTGATCATGGATTCTGGAATTTGGCTGATATCAGGCTTACTGGTCTATAATTCCCTGTTTTCTCTCTATCTCGCTTTTTAAATCGTGGAGTTACATAAGTCACCCTCTAATCTGCAGGATCTGTTCCAGAGTCTATAGAATCCTGGAAGATGACCACCAATGCTTCCACTATTTCTAGAGCCACTTCCTTAATTACTTTGGGATGCAGATTCTCAGGCCCAGGGGATTTATCAGCCTTCAATCCCATCAATTTTCCCAACACCATTTCTCTCCTAATATTGATCTCTTTTCAGTTCCTCCCTCTCACTAAATCCTGCATTCACCAACATTTCTGGTATCTGATTTGTACCCTCATTTGTGAAGACAGAACCAAAGTATGTATTTATTTGCTCAGCCATTACTTTGTTCCCTATTATACATTCCCCTGTTTCTGACTGGAAAGAACCTACATTTGTCTTCATCAATCTTTTTCTCTTCATATATCTATGCAAACCTTTACAACCAGCCTAATTTCCTGTTTTGTGCCATTCCCAATATCACCACTGCAGTTTGGGCGTCTATGTACCATGCCCATTAATTTCCGTACCACTTGGTGTTTCTCAGCTCTACCCCATACAGATTCCACATTGTCGGAGCTAATATCCTTCCTCACTATTGCATTAATTTCCTGTTTAACCAGCACTGCCTCTCCACTGCCTTTTCCTTTTTGTCTGTCCTCCCTAAATACTGAATATATTCAGTTCCCATCCCTGGTCATCCTGCAGCCATGTCTCCAGAATCCCGATTATCTCACACCCGTTCACGTCTGTTTGCGCGATTCACTCAGTTATGCCATCTGCAGTCACACCAGGGAGTTCACACTGGGGAGAGGCCGTTCACCTGCCCTCAATGTGCGAAGGGGTTTTGTAATTCATCGCACTTTTAAAAAATATAAATTTAGACAACCCAATTCATTTTTTCCAATTAAGAGGCAATTTAGCGTCGCCAATCCACTAACCCTGCACATCTTTAGGTTGTGGGGGCAAAACCCAGGCAAACACAGGGAGAATGTGCAAACTCCACACGGACAGTGACCCAGGGCCGGGATCGAACCTGGGACATCGGCGCTGTGAGGCAGCAATGCTAACCACTGCGCCACCGTGCTGCCCACTTCATCGCACTTTCTGAGACACCAACAGGTTCACAACTGATTACAGGGATTGGATTCTGTTGTTATTGTTTCTGTTCTCAATTACATCCAGGACAGTATTTTGTTCATTCTGTTGGTCAATGGCGATGGTCAGAGGGTTTCTTTCTGCTGGACTGGCCGGTCTCATGGCTTCGTCTCCAATGGTTTGATTCTCTCCGAGCCTTCTTGCGAATATCTGATTGCACATTTCACAAGGAGTGAAAGGGTGTTTGGAGGTTACAAGATGTTTCATTGCTATTTCTGTTTGGAAACCCCAAAAATCATGCCATATTGCCATGAAGATGGGCTATGGTGGTTACATGGTTGTTTTGTTTAATTTATCTTAGTGCTTCTCAAAGAAGGAAACTATTAGGGTATGAGGGGCAAGTTATCTGAGGTGCACTGGGAAATTACATTAAATAGTATGGTGGGTGACAGGCAATCACAAATATTTACAGAATTATTACAGATTTACACGGAGATCGGTAGCTCAGGTTGCTGGGTGGCTGGTTCGTGCTGAGTGACACCAACAGCACAGGTTAAATTCCCATACCGGCTGAGGTTAGCCATGGTCTGTATCAGTATTTATGCTCCACATGAGCCTCCACCCACCCCTCTACATCTCCCCCATCAGCATCTCCTATTCCTTTCTCCCTCATGTATGTATTTAGCTTTACGTTCAATGGATTTATGCTGTTCATCTCATGCAGTCGCCGTGGTCGCAAGTTGCAAATTCTCACCACTCGTTTTGTAGAGGTTTCCACTGAATTCCTATGGGATTACTGAATCCCTTCATAATCTGTAAGACTTCCATCAGTCTTCTCTTTTCCAGAAAAAAGCAGCCCCAGCCTTTCCTGAGTGTTAAATGCTGTCAGTTCTGTATATTATGAGACTTTGTTGCACCTTCTCCAGTGCCTCTATTTCCTTTTTCTAAATGGAGATCACCAATGTTGACAGAGACTCCCAGTGCTGTCTAACCATTGCTCCAAACAAGTTGAACATTTCTTCCGTGTGTTTCAATTCTATCCCTCTGGAATGGAACCCAATATATGGGTCCCACACTTGAGGCAAGATGTGAACTTCTTAGGTATAGAGGACGTTTACAATAATCTTTATTATTGTCAGAAGTAGGCTTACATTAACACTGCAATGAAGTTACTGTGAAAATTTACAAGAATGGCACCAGAGATGAGGGACTCCAGTTAGTTGGAGTGACTGGAGCAGCTGAATGTCTCTCCTGAGATCACAGCATCTGGAGGGTGAGGAATGGGGCCATTCAGCCCTTTGAGACCGTGTCGGCTCCCTGTAGAGCAAGTCAGACGGTCCATTGCACCGTTCTGTCCCCAAATCCCTGTGGGTTTATTTCTCTCAGTGCCCGTCCAATTTCATGTTGAAATCCTTCCCTCATTTCTGCATCTCCCACCCTCATAGGCAGTAGGCTCCAGGTCGTTACCACTCATTTTCATGTACACAAGGTTCCCAGAGCACATAGGAGTCTATTTGGCCTATTTGGCGATCCATTTAATCTCATTGTTAGAGGTTTTTTTTCAGAATGCATCAAATTCCCTTTTGGAAGTTACAGTCCAATGAGATTTCAGCACCATTGATAAACAGTGCATTCCAAATCATAAAAACATAATTGTGCATGTGGTGTGTCTGGGGTTTCACAGAGTATTCAAAGTGGTGTCAACGACGTTATTGCACAAAATTAAGACTCAATCTTTATCAATGATTTTGGTGAGGAAATCGATTGTAATATATCCGAGTTTGCGGATAATTAGAATAAATGGACATTTGTATAAAACCTCTCACTAACACTGGACCTCCTGAAGTGTTTTAAAGCCAATGGAATACTTTTAAAACATATTCACTGTTGTAATGGAGGAAGCTGTAAGGACGGATGTGTAATCACATTTAGTTTTAAAATTGTTATTTTCATAGTGCATTCACTGTCATTAGTAACAAGGCCAAGGAAGCCCTTTTATACCTCTAACATGTGGCTTCCTGCAGCCATTTCACCTTCTGTACCTTTACTATATTAACTATGTATTGACTTTATAGCAAAAAACAATAATTAAATTAATGATTATTCAGTAGTGAACATTGATTATCATTAGTGAATTGGTGTATTGGGTAATTATATTGTATTCAAAAAAATAACACGATCAACCAAAATGTTTCCAGAAACTGCAGAGCTGTAAAAATCTGTTTGAAAAAATAAATTACTTTATAATCTTGAGAAGTTGCAAGACATCATATTCTGTCAAGACTATGTGGGCTGGGCAGTGGAGTAATGGTATTGTTACTGAGCTTGTAATCCAGAGACCCAGGTTAATGCTCTGGGGATCTGGGATCGAATCTGCCTGTGAAATTGAATAAAAGCCTCAAATTGAAAGTCTAATATTGACATTGTCAATTGTTGTAAAAACTCATCTGGTTCACTAATGTCCTTCAGGAAATCTGCTCTCCTTACGTAGTCTGGCCTACACGTGACTCCAGATCCACAGCAATGTTGTGGTTGATTTGTAAGTGCCCTCTGAAATAGCCTCACAAGACACGCAGTTCAAGGCCAATTGGAATGAGCAGTAAATGCTGGCCCAGCCAGTGACACCCACCTCCCATGAATTAATGATTTTTAAGGCGGCTCATTGTTCAATCTGAAGACGAGTAAGAAACTGTCTCTTTGATTGGATTTGATTTATTATCGATGGACAGCGAAAGGTATTGTTCTGCGCACAGTCCAGACAGATTGCTCCATACATGAAAAAACAGGACATCCGATAAATACACAATGTAAATATATAGACACCGATACCGGGTGAAGCATAGGGAGTGTAGTACTACTCAGTAGAGAACCAGTGTATCCTGTATCAATCAAATGTATTAATTAAATATTACTGTATTAATTAGCTATGGGTCTGTAACAGATGATGAAATACATAGTCATCCTTAATTAAGTTACAATTAATGAAACAATAATGAATCAGTAGTTATAGTAAATGTCTGAGTTTTATTTGTTATAAAAATGTAAAAGCTTAATTGCTGTGTATATAAAGAATGTGCAATGAAAAATGAAATGAAAATCGCTTGTCACGAGTAGGCTTCAATGACGTACTGTGAAAAGCCCCGAGTCGCCACATTCCGGCGCCTGTCCGGGGAGGCTGGTACGGGAATCGAACCGTGCTGCTGGCCTCCTTTAAAAGCCAGCGATTTAGCTGAGTGAGCTAAACCAGCCCCAAGTAGCAGCAAGAGAGACCTCCCAACTCTGATTAGCCTCAATGTTTGAATAAGGAATTGTGCAGAATCAGGTAAAGGGATAGTATGAAACAGTTCAATTGTATTCCTGTCAAAGGTAATGAGAGAAGGTGGTGTCAGTAATTAAAGATCCAATTAAATTAAACTGGTGCCCAATTGACCAATGGTCATGTTACCACAGGCCCGACTCTGACATGAGGTAATGGTCACTTTGGGGGTAAAAGTCGAGGTTCCGAAGGTCTTCCTTGCTGGCCAAGTACTGAAGACTCTTGAGGCCGAGTTCCAAGGAAATTACTGTCAAAGAAGGAGCCAGGGAGGGTTACGCTTCTACAGACTGATCACCTGCATGAAGTTGTAAACGTCAATGTCTTCAAATTGTTCAGTAAACCTTTTTCTTTTAATAAACTCCTTTTTACATTTACTGTCCAGAACTCTGCCTTTGCTTTAATTGGTTAAATTTCTTGTCCGAACCAAAGCAAATGTATTAAATGGTAAGTTGGGAGTGGCTGAAATCATGAGGATCAGATACCATCAATCTTCAATTTAAAACTTTCACTTCTGTAGCACCTTTCACAAACACAACATGTCCCAAAGAGCTTCTGAAGTGTAGTCACTGTTAGAGGAAATGCAGCAGCCAATTTCCACAAAGCAAGATCCCACAAACAGCAATGTGATAATGAGCAGATGATTGGATTTTGGTGATGTTGATTGAGGGATAAATATTTGACAGGACACCGGGAATAACTCCCCAACTCGTCACAATAATGGCCAAGGGAACTTTTACATGAACTTAGAGGGGCAGATAGGGCTTCAGTTGAACATCTTACTTGAAACAAACTCTGACAGTGCAGCACTCCCTCAGTGCTGGGACGAGGAATATTGGATGTGATTTTTGTCCTCAGGTCCCTGGACTGGGACTTGATTAAATTGATTTGATTGGGATTTTAATGGGGTTGGTTGAGAGGGGTTGGTTTGAGAGGGGCTGCAGTTTGTACCTGTTGCACGTTTAGGATTGATGTGGCTATGGTTGTCCGGCGGGGGGGGGGGGGGGGGGGGGGGGGGGGGGGTTGGGGGTCGGGGCAATAGAATGGGGAATATATGGTCCCCTGGGGAGTTTGGGTTTTGGCTGCTCATCCGTAGTTGGTATTGGCTGGGAGGTGTTGTTTGTTTTTGTTCTTTGAGCGTACACTGTGGGTGGAGGGTTATCTTTGCTAGCTGTAAAGTTTCCGCGAGTGAACGGAGTGAGGTGGGGAGAAGGGCTGTGGCCTGTTGGAGCTGCTGGAGCGAGGTTCAGTGAGCCAAGCTTATTTATTTGGTGGGGAGAGGAGGGAGTTGTTTTTCTGGAAAGCTTTTTTATCACGGTTATGGCGAGGAGGCTGGAGGGAGGGATGTGCCTGGGACTAAGGGCTTGTCAGTGCCACTTCCTTGGGGAAGTGCTGGGTGATGTCTTGAGTGGGTCCTGGCCACGGGTCGGTCAGAGCTGGCGAACATTGTCTTTTACCTTTCGGAATTGGTCAGTCAGTGAGTGGGGGGACCTCGAGTTGTTGTTTTCTCTTCAAGGGAAGGTATTTTGTGTTTTATAAAATGAAAAATGTAATTCAAATATTTTCAGAAAAAAACATTCCTTTAAGACCTCAAACTGTGGACTCCTCAGTTCATGTGTGGGCTTCACTGTCTTTTGCTGAGGGATTTAAACATGAGGAACATTCCCAGCTCCTCCAGTCTTACAAGAACAAAGTAAATTCCAGGAAAAGGCCCTTTGGCCCTCCAAGCCTACACTGACCATGCTGCCCGTCTGAACTAAAAGCCCCTACCCTTCCGGGAACCATATCTCTCTATTCCCATCCTATTCATGTATTTGTCAAGACGTCATTATCATAACTGCTTCCACTACCTCCCCCAGCAGCGAGTTCCAGGCTCCCACCACCCTCTGTTCAAAATGCTGGCCTCGTACATTTCCTTTAAACTTTGCTCCTTAAACCTATGCCCCCTCGTAATTGACCCTTGCACCCAAGGAAAAAGCTTCTGTCCACTCTGTCCATGCCCCGTATAATCTTGTAGACTTCTATCATGTCGCCCCTCAACCTCCGTCATTATCCAACCTATCCTGATAGCTAATGCCTTCCATACCAGGCAACATCCTGGTAAATCCTGTCTGTACTGTCTCCAAAGCCTCCACAAACATCTTTGATTTGATTTATTGTCACATGTACCAAAGTACAGTGAAAAGTATTTTTCTGCGGCCAAGGGAATGTACACAGTACGTATATAGTAGACAAAAAAAGAATAATCGACAGAGTACATTGACAAATGGTACATTGACAAACAGTGATTGGTTACAGTATGGAACAAGGGCCAAACAGCAACACATGCGCAAGAACAGTATAGGATGTCATGAATAGTGTTCTTACAGGGAACAGATCAGTCCAAGGAAGAGTCATTGAGGAGGCTGTGGGGAAAATGTTGTTCCTCTATGTGGATGTGCGGGTCTTCAGATTTCATATCTTCTGCCTGATGGAAGGGTCTGGAAGAAGGCAATGCCTGGGTGGGAGGGCTCTCTGATAATGCTGTCTGCCTTCCTGAGGCAGAGGGAGGTGTAGACAGAATCAATGTGTAAATGGCAAGCTTCTGTGATGCGTTGGGCTGAGTTCACCACAGTGCAGTTTATTGCTATCTTGGGCCGAGCAGTTGCCATACTAAGCTGTGATGCAGCCGGATAGTGGCACATCTGGAGAAGTGGGTGAGAATCGATGCAGACAAGCCAAATTTCTTTAGCTTCTGTAGGAAGTAGAGACGTTGCTGGGCTTTCTTGGCTGTTGCATGAAAGTTAGTGGACCAGGACAGACTGTTGGTGATGGTGACTCTCAGGAACTTAAAGCTCTGGTAATGTGGCGACCAGAATTGAACAAGATATTCCAAGTGAAGCCTAACTAAGGTTCTAGAAAGGTGCAACATGACTTGCCAATTTTTAAACGCATGGCCCCGGCCATTGAAGGCAAGTGCGCCATATGCCTTTTTAAAAATAAATTTAGATTACCCAATTATTTTGGGTCATCAGGGGCTGGTTTAGCTCACTTGGCTAAATCGCTGGCTTTTAAAGCACACCAAGCAGGCCAGCAGCACGGTTCGATTCCCGTGTCACCCAGCAAGCTGCTGTGGAAGCTTTGTTACTGAGAGCCACAGAGAGCTAATTCTGTTCATATTCAATGAATTTCTGACATTTATGAACATTAGATGGTGAATGTTTTTACAAAATGTGCTGTCCAGTCAGAGATTGGTGTAAAGCTGTGATCTGTTCCTGACTGAAGGTGAAATTTCCAGCTGAGAATCTTCGGTCTGAAGTTTCCAAGTGTTTTTGTGACATTCCTGAGTTTTCCAATGTGAGGCAGTGACAACAACAACTGGCATTTACCCATCAACAGGTTAAAATGTTGGAGACCCTTCACAGAGGGACAGAAGCTGTGTGGAAAAGGTAAGGAGACAGGTTTAGTGAGGGGTTTCCAGCCCTCGGGACCTCGGGAGGTGAAGGTGCCCTCTGCCAATGGTGGAGTGAAGCAAGTCGGGGGAGCTGAAGGGGGTCAGAGTCTTTTCTTTGATTGTTTTATGGGATGTGGACGTCACTGGAAAGGCCAGGATTTGTTACCCATCCCTAATTTCCCTTCAACTGAGTGGCCAGCTCGGTGCAAGTGTTAACCACATTGCTGTGGGTCTGGAGTCACATGTAGGCCAGACCAGGTAAGGACGGCAGATTTCCTTCACTAAAGGACCTTCGTGAACCAGGTGGGTTTTTCCAACAATCGATGATAATTGTCACGGCTGCTGTGACTAACTTTAGAATTCCTGGTTTATTAATTGGATTTGGGATTTGATCCCGTGTCTTCAGATCATTAGCCTGGATCTCTGGATCACTAATCCAGTGGCATTACCACAATGCCACCTTCTACCCTAATTGGAGGAGTGAGGGAGCTTGGAGGGTTTAGGGCTGCAGGAGGTTCCAGAGACTGTCTGTCATGGAGAGAGTGGCTGCCTCCATGGAGCTTCAAGCACGGCTCTGAAATGGGTCGGTGCAGGTCATGACCCGGCCGTGCCGGAGATGTCTGCTGCCATGAACAGGATGACAGAAACTGTCAACACGTCACTGATCTCCCCCAAGCTGGTCAGCAGCAGAGTGCGAGGAATGATGTGACGCTGGTCCAGGAGAGGGAGGGTGGGGGAAGGAGAAATGGATCTGGGAACTCCACTCAAAGAGCTCCCACCTTAGACCCATTCCCCCCCAAACCCACAGGCAGTATCCAACACGCCGCCCCGTCTCCAGCTGAATCTGCCAACACGCCGCCCCGTCTCCAGCTGAATCTGCCCAGCACAGGTACAGATGGGTCAGTCTGTCCCAGGACCCTCCGGGGCTCTGAAACCCAGAGGGTGAAGACCACAAGCCTCTGGGCAGTGAGAGGAGGGGTGTGAGCAGCCTGTCTCTACCTCTGCTGAAACCACACGGGATGCATCAAGTAGAAGCAACAGGAAGGGTCTGGGCTCCAAATTGTAATTCACCAAGTGTCTGAAATGGGGGTTTGACAAGATATGAAGTTTCTTTATTTAACAATGATGCACAAACTGTATTGACTGGAACCACTTCCAGCTCTTGTCCGTTCTTACATCCCGTGGGCCAGCTCAGCCTTTCACTGAGTTCATGCTGAATGTGAATCCAGGCTGGGGGCCATTGGGTGGCTGTGCAATGGGAGGATGAGTGGGTGAAGGAATGTTCAGTGAACAGGGAGGGGGAGGGGGGGTTGGTGCTGCTGGTGGGAAGTGTTCATTCTGAAGGAGTCCCACCTGAAACAGAGACCATTCATTTCTCACTTTGAAATGATTGAGCTGCCGTCTTTCCCCATTTCTGTTCAGTTTTTCAATATTTATATATTTAAATCTCGACTGAAACGCATTCTTGTTGTGACACTGAAATCCAGAGGATTTTAAATCTGTTAAAGTCAATCCCCATCGAGTACACAGGAGGACTCAACTGGTCCGACCTTTTTGTGTTATAAATAGACCAAGATCTTACAAGATGTTTATCGGGGAATTGATTTTCTCTCAGACCAGGGATGGTCAAACTGTCCCGAAGTTCAGATTTGGGCCTTGAGCCTGGGTTATGGGGCTGATGTACACGGAGCACCATTCCCGGATGTCCTTCATCCCTGATTTTAATCACATCCCAATTGGGGGCCGTTAGCTGCCTGGACCCTAATCTCTGGAATTTCATCCCTAAACCTCCCCACTTCATTTTCCACCCTTAAAACTCTCTTTATATCCAAACTCTTTCACCAAGACTTTGGTCATCTGACCCAATATGTCCTTGTGTCCCTGTGAAACTGCTTGAGACATTTTATTATGTTTAAAAACTCATTATAAATATGCCTTTGTTGTAGCTCATTGAGATCTGATCAGTTACTGAGTGAGTGAGTCTGTATAAATGTAACTCAGATACACACAGCTTGTTAAAACAGTCCTGGGGAGAGGAAGTTCTGAGCTGCCCGCTGAATTTCTGTTCTCCTCAAGTGGGAAAAGGTGATTCTTTCCCAATATTGGAAATTACTAATAAAGTTGTTAAAGATGATTTATTGTGAGCTGAGTTATTTGTTAGAATGAGAGTGAAGGAGTGGGATTGATTCACAGCCTAAGTCACCAGTTTAAGGACAGGGGGAGAGAGAATCTGGAGAGGAGAAAATGATCAGGAGGAGACTGGAGACTGAATCTGGAACAATGAGCAGAGAGAGAGAGGAGTGTGTGGGACTGAGATTCAGAGGGTCTGTCCTGAATTTCTATCCTGCATTTACACCGAAAACCTCTGTGAACTCCTTTTCCTGCGAGTTAGAGGGAGAGGATTTGTAGACAGAAACTTTAAAGTCACAATCTTGACAAGGGCCGGGATTCTCCCCTACCCGGCGGGGCTGGGGGTCCCGGCGGGATGGAGTGGCGTGAACCACTCCGGCGTCGGGCCGCCCCAAAGGTGCGGATGTCTCTGCACCTTTAGGGGCCAAGCCCTAACATTGAAGGGCTAGGCCTGCGCCAGAGTGGTTGGCGCTCTGCCAGCGGGTGGGAACAGCCTTTGGCACCACGGCCGAAGAGAATTCGCCGGCCGGCGGAAGTCCACACATCCACAGGGGAGAGGGTCACTTCCGCCTCCGCCATCATGAAGACCATGTCGAGTGCCCCCATGGCACAGGCCCGCCCATCGGTAGGCCCCGTTCGTGGGCCAGGCCACCGTGGGTGCACTCCCTGGGGCCAGATCGCCTCACGCCCCCCCCCCCCCCCCCACCAGTAAGGTAGGTGCTTTGATCCACGCCAGCGGGACCAGCATGACAGCGGCGGGACTTTGGCCCATCGTGGGCCGGAGAATCGGCGGGGGGAGGCCCGCCGACCGGCGCGATTCCCGCTCCCACCGAATCTCCAGTGTCGGAGACTTCGGGACACGGCAGGGGCGGGATTTATGCCGGCTCCCGGTGATTCTCCGACCCGGCGGGGGATCGGGGAATCCTGCCCAGGATCTTTCGGAATGATTTATTCCATGTATCTGATTATGAAAGGAGAATGACTGATCTCTCTCTGGGGACAGTTTTGAAATAATTTTGACTGAGAAAATCTGGGACAGAGGTGCTGGTGAGGTGGAGGGAGGTGGTGGTGAGGTGGAGAGAGGTGGAGAGAGGTGGTGGCGAGGTGGAGAGAGGTGGTGGCGAGGTGGAGGGAGGTGGTGAGGTGGAGGGAGGTGCTGGTGAGGTGGAGAGAGGTGGTGGTGAGGTGGAGGGAGGTGGTGAGGTGGAGGGAGGTGCTGGTGAGCTGGAGAGAGGTGGTGGTGAGGTGGAGGGAGGTGGTGAGGTGGAGGGAGGTGCTGGTGAGGTGGAGAGAGGTGGTGGTGAGGTGGAGGGAGGTGGTGGCGAGGTGGAGGGAGGTGGTGAGGTGGAGGGAGGTGCTGGTGAGGTGGAGAGAGGTGGTGGTGAGGTGGAGGGAGGTGGTGGTGAGGTGGAGGGAGGTGGTGGCGAGGTGGAGGGAGGTGGTGGCGAGGTGGAGGGAGGTGGTGGCGAGGTGGAGGGAGGTGGTGAGGTGGAGGGAGGTGGTGGTGAGGTGGAGGGAGGTGGTGGTGAGGTGGAGGGAGGTGGTGAGGTGGAGGGAGGTGCTGGTGAGGTGGAGAGAGGTGGTGGTGAGGTGGAGGGAGGTGGTGGCGAGGTGGAGGGAGGTGGTGGAGAGGTGGAGGGAGGTGGTGGTGAGGTGGAGGGAGGGGGTGGTGTGGTGGAGGGAGGTGGTGGTGAGGTGGAGGGAGGTGGTGGTGAGGTGGAGGCAGGTGGTGGTGAGGTGGAGGCAGGTGGTGGTGAGGTGGAGGCAGGTGGTGGTGAGGTGGAGGGAGGTGGTGGTGAGGTGGAGGGAGGTGGTGGTGAGGTGGAGGGAGGTGGTGGTGAGGTGGAGGGAGGTGGTGGTGAGGTGGAGGGAGGTGGTGGTGAGGTGGAGGGAGGTGGTGGTGAGGTGGAGGGAGGTGGTGGTGAGGTGGAGGGAGGTGGTGGTGAGGTGGAGGGAGGTGGTGGTGAGATGGAGGCAGGTGGTGGCGAGGTGGAGAGAGGTGGTGAGGAGGTGGAGGGAGGTGGTGGCGAGGTGGAGCTGGGAGCTGTCAGTGTAAATGTGACAACTGACACTCTCCAGATGGTGTTATTGTGGGGAACATGTGGACAAGAAAGAAAAGGAGACAAGTCTGAATCCTTTGGGAACACCAGAGGTAACTGTGCGAGTGGGAAGGGAAGACATTACAAGTGATTATCTGACTCCGATGGAGAAGAATGGAACCAGGAGAGAGCAGCCCCACCAGCTGGGTGACAGTGGAGAGGTGACAGAGCAGAATGGTGTGGTCGACGTTGTCAAAGGCTGCAGACAGGCTGAGGACAGAGCGGAGCTTTATCTTTGTCACAGTCACAGAGGATTTCATTTGTAACTTTGATAAGACCTGTCCCAGTCCTGTGACAGAGCAGAAACCTGATTGGAGGGATTCAAACATGGAGTTCCAGGAAAGGTGCAAAGGGTTGTGGGAGGTGACAACATGTTCGAGGATTTTGGAGAGAAAAGGGAGGCTGGAGATGGGGCAGTAGTTTGTAAGGAAGGTGAGGGTTTCAAGGAATAGGTGATGATGGCAGGTTTGAAGGACAGAGGGACAGTACCAGAGAGAGAGAGACATGACAATGTGAGTGAACATGGGGAAGTTGGGTGATCAATTTTGTGAGAATAGGTTCGATGGAGCAGGAGCTGGGTCTCATGGACAAGATGAGCTCTGAGAGGGCATGATGGGAGAGAAACTAGAGAAAGATGTGGGTTCAGGGCTTGGGAAAGGATGAAATTTAGAGACAGTTTGGCCTGGTGGGCGAGTGAAAGGGACGAAAGCAGCAGAGGCAGCAGATCAGATTGTCTCAATATCAGGGATAAAGAAGCTCCATGAATCCCTCACACTTGTTGGAGGTGAGGATGGAGGAGACAGGGGAGGGGGAGAGAACTTCAAAAGCAACTAACTTGCATTAGAGATATTAAAAAGTTTTGACACTGTTTCAAACAAAACTGATTTATTAGACTTTTTGCCAGAATATGACCCCATCAGTGGGCTGGAATTTAATAACATCAGCAGAAACGTCCCAATGAACATGGTTCAGTCCCTCATGTGATTAACAGCAAAAACGAATCATTGTAGTTACTTGTGAACTCGCTGGTGATTCTGTAGGTTGGATGAGGTCGTGAATCCCTTCCCACACTCTGAGCAGGTGAACGGCCTCTCCCCGGTGTGAATTCTCTGGTGTACAGTGAGTTGAGATGACCGTTTGAACCCAGTCCCGCAATGAGAGCATCTGAACGGTTTCTCATCAAAGTGGACACGTTGATGGGACATCAGTTCCCAAGAACTTTTGAAGCACTTCCCGCAGTCTGGACATTTGAAAGGTCTCTCCTCAGTGTGAACTCGCTGGTGAGTGAGCAGGTGGGCTGAAATAATGAATCTTTTCCCACACTCAAAGCAGGTGAATGGTCTCTCTCCCGAGTGAATTCGCTGGTGCATCAGTAGGTCAGATGACTGAGTGAATCCCTTCCCACACTCGGAGCAGGTGAACGGCCTCTCCTCTGAGTGAATTCGCTGGTGCTTCAGCAGGTTAGATGAATGACTGAATCCCTTCCCACACACACAGCAGGTGAATGGTCTCTCCCCAGTGTGACTGCGTCGATGAATTTCCAGCAGAGATGGGGAAATGAATCCTTTCCCACAGTCCCCACATTTCCACTGTTTCTCCCCAGTGTGACTGTATTTGTGCCTTGACAGGCCAGATGATTGCCTGAATCTTCGTCCACACATACAACACATGTACGGTTTCTCCTCACTGTGAACGATGCTTTTCTCTTCCATGTTCAAAATCCAATGATATTCGGGTTACAATAAATTGGGCGGGTCCGTGAGATCCTGATGTGATATTTGGTGAGAGGTTTTTGATAGCGATGTCTTCCCTTCGAATACCCTGTGAAATTAATTTAAAACAGGACAGGTTGTAAAATGTAGCTGAATGCATCTGGTACCTTAGAACATAGAACAGTACAGCACAGAACAGGCCCTTCGGCCCTCGATGTTGTGCCGAGCAATGATCACCCTACTCAAACCCACGTATCCACCCTATACCAGTAACCCAACAACCCCCCCAGTTGGGGTTATGCTAACCACCATGCTACCGTGCTGCCCTAATTTTTGGGCCAGGACTAGGAAGAAGTGATCATGAAAGTTACTGGTTATTGTGAAAACTCAACTGGTTCACTAATGTCCTTCGGGAAGAGAACCTGCCACCTGGTCTGGCCCTACACAGGACTCTGGCCTCTACGGGAGGCAAGAGATAGAGGTGGGAGGTGAAGGACAATGATTTTGTTTGTCAGCAAGATATATTGAGGGTAGTTAGCAAAGCAAATGGGGTGTTGAGCTTCATAAACAGGAATACTGATCCAAAAACTGGGAAGTTATGCTGAATCTTTCTAAAGCTCTGGTTAGGTTACATCTCGAGTATTGTGTCCAGATTTGGTCACTAGACTTTAGGAAAGATGTGACGATTCTTGAGAAGTTACAGATTTACCAGAATAGTTGGAGCAAAAGAAGCTGAGGGGAGATTTCATTCAGGTTCTCAAGATTCTGACGGGTTTAGATAAGGCAGACAAAACAAATCTGGGACAGAGATTTACATTTTTGGGTAAGAGATAGACAGGGATGTGAGGGAGAATATTTTTACACAGTGAGTGATAATGACCCAAACCCTGCTGCCCACGAGGGGGTGGAAATAGACACGATTAATGATTTTGAAGGACATTGGAGAGACACTGGAGGGAAATAAAGCTGCGAGGACACGGGAAAGAACAGGAGAATGGGACTGACTGGATTGCTGTGGAGAGCTGGCACGGACTCAATGGGTGGAATGGCCTCCTCTGTACCAGTACGACTTTGTGGCTCTCCAAGAAATCCTAGAGTCTCTATAGTGCAGAAAGAGCCCATTCGGTCCATCGAGTCTGTACTGACCCTCTGAAAGATCACCCTACCGAGGCCCACTCCTCCACCTTATCCCCATAATCCTACCTAGCCTTTTGTACACAAAAGGGACAATTTAGCACGGCCAATCCACCTAACCTGCACATTTTTGTGGGAGGTAACCGGAGCACCAGGAGGAAATACATGCAGACTGGGGAGAATGTGCAAAGTCCACACAGTCTTTCCTGTAATTGCACCTTGTCATTTAACTCTGGGCATTCAGATATCACTCAGGTAAATCTGTGCTGCACTCCCTCCGAGGCCATTCTATCCTTCCTCAGGTTTGTTGCCCAGAACTGAACACAGTTCTCCAGGTTTGGTCTAACCAGGGTTTGTGAATCTTGGGGCTTTTCTAGTCACACTGAGACCTGAAATCTTCCCTCACAGACAGAACAGACAAACCTTTTACCTTCCACACCCAGATGCTGCAGATATTCAGTTTCTAATGAATCGAGTGACTGTCAGATCGCAATGTGACGTTTGGTTTGAGTTTCCTGTCTGTCAGTCAATCATCCACTTCCAGTATCCTGTCAATGTACAGAAACCATCACTTGTCAGTTGTTATCGCTTCTCAATATGTCACCGTTAACTTCTACGAACAAATGATTCACAGGAGTATCAGAGCAGATTTATGGTCATTTATTCAGGCATATGCAGGGAGAGATAGCTCAACAAGCATTCTTACCGAACTAAATAATTTGTTTACACAATGTGCACATAGTTATAACTTGTTTTAACACATGCACGGTCATTGTTTAAAGTTTCAATCTGGTATATATAAACACGCACTCTCACCTACCCTTGCAGGCACCTCTTATCTTGTTATTGTCCACTGTCCCCATCTGTTACTGAGACAGCCATTACCTCCTGTTCCTTGTTATTGAAGCTCGCTGTCCTTGTGAGAACACAGCTGCAAATTCTGCTGACTTGTGCGTTGTTTTACAAAGGTCAATTAGAATTTTTGTAACAATCTGTAACCCCTTTTCTGTTGTATTGTTCATACTGAAACCTCATTCTTAAATTATACCAAAATCTTAACATGTACACGTCCTGAAAGGTGTGCTGTAAGGTGAATTGGACATTCTGAATTCTCCCTCTGTGTAGCTGAACAGGCGCCGGAATGTGGCGACAAGGGGCTTTTCAGTGACTTCATCGCAGTGTTAATATAAGCCTAATTGTGACAATAAAGATTATTGTATTTCCCCTGTACATATTCCAGGATAGAAATTCACAGCATTCTCTCTGCCTGCTCCCTGGTCCCGGATGACTGCTCCTGCTCTCTGCTGTACATTAACCCTTGTCATCCTCAGCAGTCACTCGATTTGAGGACCACTCAGGGTCATGTGTTTCTGCCCTGGGTCTTCATGTGACTGAACAGAGCTGACAGATTTTTGGACAAATGGGGCAGAACATCCCATCAGGCAGTTGGATCCAGCGAGCAGTATGTGCTTCATTTTCTTTCCTTCTCTGCCGCTGCTCTGCTTCAACAATCAGGCATCTGAGCCTCTGGAAACCAGGGTCATTGCGGGTCAATTCACCCAGGTCAAAGGGTAACAGTTTGATGCTCAGGTTGTCCCCATTCTGAACAACGGGTAACAAGCTCCTCCCATGGTGGCTCATTGGTCTAGGGGTATGATTCTCGCTTTCGGATTGTTTGCACGAGCTCCTGGGTTCAAATGCCGGATGACCCCTTGCTGTTATGGGTGGCATGGTAGCACAATGGCTAGTTAGCACTTCTGCCGAAAGATTAGGTAGGGTAACTGGTTTACAGGGATAGTGTGGAGGCGTGGGCCTAAGTCGGATGCTCTTTCCAAGTGCTGGTGCAGACTCAATGGGCCGAATGGCCTTCTGCACTGTCGTGCTTCCATGATTCACTCATTGAAAACTTTGCCCCCTACAAAGATGGCTGCACCTTTCCCCTATTAAAGATGGCGGTCTTTAACATGAGCCGGTCGCGCGGAGTTGAGGCCCAGCCCGGTGCAAACGGGGGACTGAGAATTCCTTTTTACCAGATTTGGTTTGCACAATATATTTGCAAAGACTTTCCACCCACCCGGCAGTTCGATCGGTGCCCGCTTCCACTTTCCACAATTTTTCGGTTACTAATCGCGGATCAAAGAAAGAAATGTTGTTTTGACCACATCGCCATTACGCGCACTGCGCATGCTTCAGTTACAGTCCGGCCCCGCCTCTCGTTCACTCTGATTTGTTGGAGGACTAGCCACTCCTGCTCGGTCCTCCAGACCCACCCCCTCTTCGTATTGGCCCGGAGCTGCCGTCAGTCACTCACCGGGCATTGTGATGTGAAGCATGCGCAGAGTTTTGAATGATTTAAGGTGTAGAGATTGAATATGGGAGACGGGATAGTAAAGTTTTTATTTATTTATTTTTTTTAAATTTTAGATTAGCCAATTATTTTTTCCAATTAAGGGGTAATTTAGTGTGGCCAATCCACCTACCCTGCACATCTTTGGGTTGTGGGGGCGAAACCCACGCAGACACGGGGAGAACGTGCAAACTCCACACGGACAGTGACCCAGAGCCGGGATCGAACCTGGGACCTCAGCGCCGTGAGGCGGTTGTGCTAACCACTAGGCCACCGTACGGCCCTGGGATAGTAAAGTTACAGCATCGTCAAGTCCAGAAGGTAACAAAGAAATGGATGAGAGTTTCAGAAATGGTTGATAATAATAAGCTTTATTATTGTCACATGTAGGTTTACATTAACACTTCAATGAAGTTACCTTGACAATCCCGTAGTCACCACACTCCGGCGACTGTTCAGGTATATGGAGGGAGAATTCAGAATGTCCAATTCACCTAACAAGCACATCTTTTGGGACTTGTGGGATAAAACCGGAGCACCCGGAAGAAACCCACGCAGACATGGGGAGAACGTGCAGACTCCGCACAGACAGTGACCCAGTGGGGAATCAAACCTGGGACCCCGGTGCTGTGAAGCAATAGTGCTAACCAATTTGCCCCTCAATTTGAGGGTAACGTCTACTTAGGATCGTGAGTTTCTGCCATGGGTCTTCATGTGACTGAACAGGGCTGCAGATCTTTGGACACATGGGGGAGGACATCGACTGAGTTAGTGGGATCCAGATAGCAGGATTTGCTTCTGTTTCTTTACTTCTCTGCCTCATCAATTAGATATCTGGGTCTGTGCAAACCAGGGTAATGTATGGCCATGTTACTCAGGATAAAAGGTATTGAGGGTCAGGTTGTCTCCATTCTGAACAATGTGGAACAAGGTTCTCCCAGTCATTGAAAATGATGCCCCCTACAAACATGGCGGCCACACAAGCGCTCTGCTGCACATTACCCCCCACAAAGATGGCCACCGTTAACCCTAACCGACATTTCTGGTCATCGAGTACTGGATGTCAGACAAGTCAGGATGATGTGTGACTTAGAGGAGAACTCGGCGGTGATGATGTTTGCATACTCCTGTTACTCTCATCCTTCAATGTGGTGAAATTAGGTGTCTGTGAGACTTTGTCAAAGTTCAGTTTGATTTATGGTATGTAAAATCTCTCTCTCCCTGCTAAACCTATCTTTATCCCTCTCCTCCCATAGAGACTAAAATCTTTTGTAGATCCAAACTGGGTTAGAACAAAGAATACAGCACCTGAATAGGCCCTCCAGCCCTCCAAGCCTGTACTGGTCATTATACAAACCTTTGCCAAAGCCCTCAGCAGTTCCTTGTGCCGTATCCCTCTATACCCATCCTATCCATGTGCTTGTCAAGATGCCTTTTGAACGCCATTAATGTATCTGCTTCCACAACCTCCCCTGGCAACGCGTTCCAGGCGCTCACCACACTGCGTAAAATAACTGCCTCGCGCATCTCCTCTCAACCTTGCCAAGTGGAACTTAAACCTATGCCCCCTGGTCACTGACCCCTCCACCCTGGGAATGAGTGCCTGCCCATCCACTCTATCTGTGCCCCTCATAAACTTGTAGACCTCTATCAGGCCGCCCCTCAACCTCTGTCTTTCTAATGAAAACTGTCCGAGTCTATTCAGCCTCTCCACATAGCTAACACCCTCCAGACCAGGCAACATCCTGGTAAACCTCCTCTGCACCCTCTCCAAAGCGTCCACATCCTACTGGTAATGTGGCGACCAGAATTGTGCATAATATTCCAAGTGCGGCATTACCAAGGTTCTATCCAACTGTAGCATGACTTGCCAGTGTTTATACTCAATGCCCCATCCGATGAAGGAAAGCATTCCGTGTGCTTTTTTGACTACCTTGTCCACTTGTGTTGCTACCTTCAAAAACCTGTGGACATGCACGCCCAGATCGCTGTAGGTTGTAGGTTCCTTTCACCGAAGGTCATTAGATAAACAGTTGGGTTTTTACAACAGATTTAAGAGTCACTTTTTCCTAGTGCTGGCCCACCTTGGCCTCGCCCCAGTGTGTGTGTGCTGGTGTGTCAGCTACCTGCTGAGACACCTGTTCACATGTGACTGCAGAGGTTAGTTCTGCTGTCATTACTGCTATCTGGGGGACTCTCCATTCTCCACTCATTCCTATTTTCTGGTCTTTCTGGTGAATGGTAAAGGACAGTGAACTTGGTTTCTGCATAAATTAGTTCCAAACTGTACTGGCCCTCCAAAATCCGGCTTCCATGCCAACATAGCAAATAAAATCAACTGCAAAGGTATGTTTTCAAAAATGTAAAATTAATCACCCAACACGCAACTCAAAATAATGATCCTGAGATTAAAGCCTCATTATCTACCCATTCAACTACATGGTGAGAAAACTCCCTCCACAAACGCTAATCTCACTATATCCAGCCTAAGGAACTGGACGCACATCAAGTCTCATTGAAATTTCAGTCCTGTCACAGTTGGGATTTGGGAAAATTATCATAGAATCAGAATTTACAGTGTAGAACGAGACCATTTGGCCCATTAAGTCTGCACCAGCCCTTGGAAAGAGCACCCCACTTGAGCACACGCTGTCGATTAATTATGTTTATTTCTGTACCTTACAGTGCGACACTGAAATGCTTCGGAGGAATTTTGATTACGTTGCCACTTGGTTCCGGGCAACATTCAGACATGTTAAATGTTGAATTTTAGCATTGGAATGCCGAAGGGAAATGCTTATATTTCACGTTCCAATGCAGTATGTGAGACCACAGGGCTTTTGTTAGATTTAAACTCCCTGACCACAAAGGCTTTAAGAATAGTTGGACATATGTGGGCTAAGTACATATGCACAATTGCTTTCCGATCTGGTGTCGGGATTACAGTGAACAATTGTTAACTGATTGCATCTTTCAATGGTGGGTAATGTACCCAGCATTCCCGGCGTCCGAGAAAGCCCCCTATCTACAATACAGGGGACCGGGATGCGTGCGCAGTCTCACACAGTTTGGAGCATGCACAGAGTGAGGGATGACGCTGAACAGAGGTTGGTTTGTTGCTCGGCCGCCGGTGAGAGGCGGCGGAGGGGAAGCGGCGGGTGGGTGGAGCGGGTTCATTAACACTCAGTGTGGGCCACAAACCCCGAATAATAACCTGCAGGTCCCGCAGTTACAGCACCCAGACTTTCCCCCGGAAATAGGCCCAGGTTAAAGGCCACCATCTTCATTCCGTGGCCAACACGGTGTCTGAGGGGCCATCGTGGTGACACAGAGAGTGGGCGGGGCTTCTGGGTCCCAGTGACCAGGAGAGAAAATGATTGTATCGCTGATTTTGTTCTCGCTCTGCCCAGAACTGCATCCAGGCAGAGGGGAGGAAGGGGGGAAAATTTTGGAGTTGAGGAAATAAATGGTGAGATGGGTTTGAATTCAGCCCAGGGAGGAGAGAATGTGTGCGGGATAGGGATTTACAACTTTTGGGAAAAAAAGACAGGAAAAATATTCCATAGAAACTAGACTTGTCTTTTCTGTGTTTCTGTGCTCTACACTTGTTGTGAAACGTTTTGTAATCTGCTTTTCCAGGCTATTCGAAGGGGGAGATAACTGAAGAGGACAGGAAGGAACATCATTGCAAGATCTGACAAGATTTATCCAGATCTGAATATTTTTTTAAGGAAGAAGGATCTGAATAACATTGGCCTTTGAATGTGGAAGGAGAAACATTTGGTTGTTCTGTCCGTGGAGAAGATTTCAAACACCAGTGTTCTTGGAAAATAACCGACACACGTACACCTGAGGGAGAGTGTTCCAGTGAACTGACTGTGGAAAGAGCTTTAACCAGTTCACAGTCTATAAAAAATCACACCATTCACAGTGAAGAGAAACTGTAAATGTGATCTCTGTGATAATACTTAAATTGATCATCTAACCTGCAAAGACAGGAAGATACAGGCACCATGGAGAAACCGTGGAAATGTGATGACTGTGGGAAGGGATACAATTATCCATCCCGGCTGGAATACCACTGACGCACTCACACTGGGGAGAAGCTGTGGAACTGTGGGGATTGTGGTAAACGATTGAATTCTCAATACCAGCTGGCAAACCATCAACGTAGTCACACTGGGGAGAGGCCATTCACCTGTTCTCTGTGTGTGAAGGGATTTACCCAGTCAGCCTGTCTCATGTCACACCAGCGATTTCACACGGAGGAGAGGCCCTTCAGCTGCACCGACTGTGGAAAGTTCAGGCATTCATCCCACCTCAGTAAACACCAACGTGTTCACACAGGAGAGAGACTGTTCACCTGCTCAGTATGTGGTAAGGGATTCACTCAGTCAGCCAACCTGGTGGTACACAAGCAAATTCATACTGGGGAGAGGCCATTTAGCTGCACTTCCTGTGGAAAGAGGTTAAAGTCGTCATCTGAACTAACTGCACATCAGCGGGTTCACACAGGGGAGAAACCATTCACTTGCTCTGTGTGTGGGAATCCCTGTACACACACGGCTGTGTGGCAAAATTTGGCTCCAAATCTATCTACAAGTTTGCTGATGACACAACCATAGTGGGTCAGATTTTGAATAACGATGAATCAAAGTATGGGAGGGAGAAAGAGAACCTCGAGGAGTGGTGTAACAACATAATCTATCCCTCAATGTCAGCAAAACTAAGGAGCTGGTCATTGACTTCAGGAAGCAAAGTATTGTACACACCCCTGTCTGCATCAATGGTGCCCAGGTGGAAATGGTTGACAGCTTCAAATTCCTAGGTGTGCACTCACCAACAATCTGTCCTGGTTCACCCAAGTCGTTGCTATGACCAACGAAGTACAACAGCGCCTACATTTTCTCGGGAAACTAAGGAATTTTGGCATGCCCACATTGACTCTTCCCAATTTTTATAAATGCACCTTCGAAAGCATCCTATCTGGCTGCATCACAGCCTGGTATGGCAACTGCTCGTCCCAAGTCAGTAAGAAACTACTGAGAGATGTGAGCACAGCCCAGTTCATCACGTGAACTGCCTCCCATTCATTGATTCTGTCAACACCTCCCGCTGCCTTGGGAAGGTGGGCAGCAGAATTAAAGATCCCTCCCACCCGGGTTATTCTCTCTTCCAATCTCTTGCATCGAGCAGGAGATACAAAAGTCTAAGAACGCGAACCAACAGATTCAAAAACAGCTTCTTACCCGCTGTTACCAAATTCCTGATCAACCCTCTTATGGACTGAACTGATCTCTTCACGCATCTTCTCTGTTGAGTAGTACTGCACTCTGTATGCTTCACCCGGTGTCTATGTCTGTGTATTTACTTTCTGTATTTATCGTATCTGCTACGTTTTTCATGTGTGGAATGAACTATCTGGACTGTACGGAGAACAATACTTTTCATTGTACCTCGGTACACATGACACTAAATCCAAATCCAACAATATATATATATATATATATATATATAAGGCACTCACTGCGCTATCTACTCAGTAGAACACTCACTGTTCCAGAAGCTGCTGGGAAAGGGGACCTTCCCCTGACCATTGGAGGTGGATCGGGATTACAGAGTGCTGGCGAGGAAGCCGCGGCAGGGAGACCCCCCTCGGGCGATGGTGGTCAGGTTCCACAGGTACCTGGATAAGGAGCGCGTTCTCCAGTGGGCCAATCGCACGCGGAGCTGTAAGCGGGACAACAGCATTTTGCGGGTGTACCAAGATTTAACCTTGGAGGTGGCCAAGAGGAGGGCGGGCTTTAATCAAGTCAAGTCGATCCTGTCCAAAAAGCAGGTTAAGCTCGGACTGTTGCATCCAGCGCGACTTTGGATTACGCATGAGGACCAACATCATTACTTTGAGACGCCCGAGGAGGCTACGGAGTTCGCCAGGAGGAAAGGACTGGTGCCAACTTGAGAAGATTCTGCTCTCAGTTTGTGAAACTGTTTTTCCTGTTCGCTTTAAATGCTGTTTGCACTGATTTATTTGTTTGTTTTTGTTCTTGGCTTTTCTCTTCGATAACTGTGTTTTGTTTAAGAAGGGGGAAGTAGTTAAAGAATTATTCGATTTTGGTGGGTTTTCTGTGTTGTGAGGGGGATGGTGGTGGGGATTTTTGACTTTGTATTATTTTGAGTAGTATTACTTTGATCTGTATTATGGCGAGAGGGGGATGCAGTATAGGGGATCATTTAGGCAGATTTGGGTGGGGTGGGCTACTGCAATTGCACTATGTACTTTGTTACTGTACAGCCCTTTTGTTTTCTCGTTGTGTAATTCTACTGTTTACAATGCCAGAAAAGACCTCTTATAATTGTTAATCAAAAAAAAAGTTTCAACACACTGCGTATTTAACACAAATCTAATTTATTTGACTTTTAGCCAGAATATTAGCCCTTGTAAATGGGCTGGAGTTTGTTTTCAGCAGAAAAAGACCCAAATGAACATGGTTCAGTCCTGAATGTGAGGAACAGCAAAACCCAATCACTGTTGTTACTTGTGGCCTCGTTGGTGTTTCAGCAGGTTAGATGAAGTGGTGAATCCCTCCCCACACTTGGAGCAGATAAACGGTCTCTCCCCAGTGTGAACTCGCTGATGTACAGCGAGGCTAAATGACTGTGTGAATTCCTTCCCACATTGGGCGCAGACGAATGGCCTCTCCCCAGTGTGAATTCGCTGGTGCTTCTGCAGGCCGGATGACCGAGTGAATCCCTTCCCACACTTGGAACAAATGAATGGTCTCTCCCCAGTGTGAATTCGCTGGTGCCTCTGCAACACAGATAACTGAGTGAATCCCTTCCCACATTGGGCGCAGGTGAATGGCCTCTCCCCTGTGTGAACTCGCTGATGTACAGCGAGGGCAGATGATTGTCTGAACCCAGTGCCGCAGTGAGAGCACCTAAACGGTTTCTCGTCAGTTTGAACACACTGATGGCGAATCAGTTCCCCAGAACGTTTATAGCACATCCTGCAGTCTGGACATTGAAATGGTCTCTCCCCAGTGTGAATTCGCTGATGTACAGTGAGGTTAGATGATCGTCTGAACCCAGTCCCGCAGTGAGAGCACCTGAACGGTTTCTCGTCGGTGTGAACACACTGATGGCGCATGAGTTCCCCGGAACTTTTGTAGCACTTCCCGCAGTCTGGACATTGAAATGGTCTCTCATCAGTGTGAACTCGCTGGTGACTCAGCAGGTGGGATAACTGAGTGAATCTCTTCCCACACTTGGCGCAGGTGAATGGCCTCTCCCCAGTGTGAACTCGCTGATGTACAGTGAGGTGAGATGAGTGTCTGAACCCAGTCCCGCAGTGAGAGCACCTGAACGGTTTCACGTCAGTGTGAACCCGTTGATGGCTCATCAGATCCCCAGAACGTTTGTAGCACTTCCCACAGTCTGGACATTGAAACGGTCTCTCCACAGTGTGAACTCGCTGGTGTCTCAGCAGGTCAGATGACTGAGTGAATCCCTTCCCACACTTGGAGCAGGCGAATGGCCTCTCCCCAGTGTGAACTCGCTGGTGATTCCGCAGGGGCGTTAACTGAGTAAATCCCTTCCCACACTTGAAGCAGGTGAATGGTCTCTCCCCAGTGTGACTGCGCCGATGAGTTTCCAGCTGGGATGGGTAAGTGAATCCTTTCCCACAGTCCACACATTTCCACGGTGTCTCCTCAGTGTGACTGCATTTGTGGCTTGTGAGGCCTGATGATCCGGTGAATCCTTGTCCACACACACAACACGTGTATGGTTTCTCCCCACTGTGAACGATGCTTTTTCCTTCCATGTTCAAAGTACGATGATATTCAGGATATGATCAATTGAGGACTCTGTCAGATCCTGATGTGATGCTTGGTTTGAGATTTCGGACTTTGAAGCCTCCCCTTCGAACACCCTGTAAAACTGATTGAAAACAGAAAATAGGGAGTGAGCAAGAAACCACAAAAACACAAAGACAGGTTGTGAAATTGAGCTGAATGAATCTGGTCATTTGTGGGGTCACTCTGGGAAACAGTGACCATGAAAACTGCTGGATTGTCATAAAAACTCAACTGGCCCCTTTGGGAGGAGAGAGGAGGTGAAGACGGATTTTATATATCTTCAAGACATATTAAGAGAGTAGATGGCAAAGCAAATTCGATCTTGAGCTTCATAAACAGTAATATTGATACTGAAACTGTGCTTCTTGTGGCATAGTGGTTAGCACTGCTGCATCACAACTCCAGGGACCCGTGTTCAATTCCCACCCTGACTGTGTGGGTTAGCACTTACTCCCGTGTCTATGTGGGTTTCCTCTGGGTGCTCCGGTTTCTTCCCACCGTTCATCGATGTGCAGATTAGGTTGAATTGGTTAGGATTGTATTCGCTGGAGGTCAGAAAAATGAGGGCGGATCTCATAAAAACCTATAAAAAGTTGGTGGCACGGTGGCGCAGTAGTTAGCCTCATGTCGCCGAGGACCCGGGTTCGATCCCAGCCCCGGGTCACTGTCTGTGTGGAGTTTGCACATTCTCCCTGTGTTTGCGTGGGTCTCAACCCCACAAATCTGAAGATGTGCAGGGTAGGTCGATTGGCCACGCTAAAATTACCTCTTAATTGCAAAAAAAAGAATTGGGCACTCTAAATTTATGTTTAAAATAAAAACAGGGTGAGACAGAGTAGATTCAGGAAGGATGTTCCAGATAGTGGGTGTGTCCAGAAATAGGGGTCACAGTTTGAGGATACGGGGTAGACCATTTAGGACAGAGATGAGGAGACATTTCTTCACCCAGAGAGTGGGGAGTCCGTGGAATTTGTCACTACAGGAACTAATTAAAGCCAAACATTGCATGTTTTCAAGAAGCAGTTAGATACAGCACTGAGGTTGAAGGGGATCAAAGGATATTGGGGAAAGCGGGATTAGGCTATTGAGCCTAATCAGCTCTGATCGTAATAAATGGTGGAGCAGGCTCGAAGGGCCAAATGGCCTCCTGCTCCTATTTTCTACCTGGCTCCGTATCTATGCATGTAAATGGTCCAGGAGGTATGAGGAAGAATGTTTTTACACAGCCAGTGGCAATGACCTTAAACTTGCTGCCTGTGACGGAGTTTGGAAATAGACACAATAAATTTTACAGTGCACAAGTCAATAAACCTGTGAGGATACGGAGACAGAGCAGGAGAATAATTCTGACTAGATTGCTCCAAATAATAATAATATTTATTAGTGTCACAAGTAGGCTTACATTAACACTGCAATGAAGTTACTGTGAAAATACCCAAGTCGCCACACTCCGGCGCCTGTTCGGGTACACAGAGCGAGAATTCAATGTGCAATTCACCTAACAAGCACGTTTTTTCGGGACTTGTGGGGGGAAGCCGGAGCACCCGGAGGAAACGCACGGGGAGAACATGCAGACTCCGCATGGACAGTGACCCAAGCCGGGAATCAAACCCAGGTCCACGGCGCTGAGAATCAGCAGTGCTAACCACCGTTCCGATCAAAAAGCTAGCATGGACTCAATGGACTGAATGCCCTTCTCTGCCCATAATTGTTTTCATATTTTAAAATAAATTTAGAGTACCCAATTCATTTTTTCCAATTAAGGGGCAATTTAGTGTGGTTAATCCACCTACCCTGCACATCTTTGAGTTGTTGGGGTGAAACCCACGTAAACACGGGGAGAATGTGCAAACTCCACATGGACAGTGACCCAGAGCCAGGATCGAACCTGGGACCTCGGTGCTTTGAGGCAGCAGTGCTAACCACTGTGCCAACATGCTGCCAGCTCACTCTGACATTTTTGTCTAATCTCGCCTTGTAATTTCACCCCAGGGGGTTCAGATATCACTCCGGTAAATCAGTGCTACACTCCCTCCGAGACCATTCTGATTTGGGGGTGATGTTGACTCAGGATTGTGAGTTTCTGCCCTGGGTCTTCATGTGGCTGAACAGAGCCACAGAGCTTTTGACACATGGGACAGGACATTCAGGTGTGCAAGATGTGCAGGTTAGGTGGATTGGCCATTATAAAATGCCTTTTGTGTCCAAAATTGCCCTCAGTGTTGGGTGGGGTTACTGGGTTATGGGGATAGGGTGGAGGTGTTGACCTTTGGTCGGGTGCTCTTTCCAAGAGCCGGTGCAGACGCGATGGGCCGAATGGCCTCCTTGTGCACTGCAAATTCTATGAGACAGTGAAATCCGGAGAGATTGGCTTCCTTTTCTTTCCACTTCTGCCACCGCTTTGCATCATCAATAAGACATTGGGACTGAAAGACTAATCCAGTTTGATGGACAAGTTGTCTCCATTCTGAACAATGGGGAACAAGCCCCTCCCACTCATTATGACATCGCCCCGACAAAGATGAGAAACGCGCATGCGCCCTGATGCACATCCAATAAAGATGGCGGCCGTTAACCCGAGCCCAACATGAGGAGCTGCAGCGCCGCTCGATACAAACTGGGTCCCGTAAACTTTCCGAAGTTTGCGGCTTGCAAAAGTTTTACACAACGTTTCCGCCCACCCCCGCGATCTCTCGCTCCCTCCATATTGTTAAACGTCTCTTACCAATTTCGGATCTGAAAACACAACCCTTCTCCTTCGCCATTACTTACCCACACTGCGCATGCTTCAATCACGCGGGCCGCGCCCTCCATTCACCCCGATTGGTTGGAGGACCAGCCGCATCATTCGGTCTGCCAGTCCCGCCCCTCCACCTGCTATTGGTCAGGAGCTGCCGTCAATCACCCGAGCATTGTGACGGTGACAGATTGTGAGAGCAGCGACAGGCTCAGGCTGACTCGCTGATTGTCCAATAATAACAGTGAGAGTCTCAGTGGGACAATCAGACAATAATAGTGGAGATGGGGCTCAGAGGAGAAACAGCAAAGGATTCACTCATTTTGAGAGTAACAAACACAGTGTCTGTTCCCATAATAATTCAGACTGCAGTGTGTAAGTGAACATATCATTGGATCCAAGGTAGAATCATCAGAGTCCCTGCAATGCAGAAGGAGGCCATTCAGCCCATCGAATCTGCACCGACCCTATGAAATATCATCCTATCTGGGCCAATCTAGGGCAGCATGGTAGCACAGTGGGTAACACTGTTGCTTCCCAGATCCAGGATCCCAGATAATAATTCTGTCACTGTTATTATTAGACAATAACATGCCTGAAATGAAAATCGCTTATTGTCACAAGCAGGCTTCAAATTAAATTACTGTGAAAAGCTCCGAGTCGTCACATTCCGGTGCCTCTTCGGGGGGTGCTGGTGCGGGAATGCCTGTTATTCCAATGCTGCTGTGTGTTCCTCTGTCACTGTTATTATTGGACAATAACCTGCCTGTCATTCTAATTCTGGTGTGTGTTACTCTGTCACTGTTATCATTAGACAATAATAGGAAGGCAAGATGCAAGGTAGCAATGATAATTTGATGTTTCTGTGTTATAGTCAGTGTCACTGGGAGGTGTGAGATAAAATAGGAATGGAAACATCATGACAGATGCACGTGTGACTAACTCCACCTGATTGAGAGCTGTTCTACCCAAGGTGAGAGCAATGAGGACATGGCGAACTCCAGGTATTTCTGGTATCTGAGGTGCATCTGTAGAGGAACTGAAATCATTCTAGTGGTTCTCGATTTATACAGGAAATATATCTGACAGCTAAAACCAAAGTTTCAATCTTCTCTTTGAGACACATTGTGATTGAAAAGATCAAATGTTAAAACATCAGGAGAGGAAAATTCAGACTGTCACAAAGGGCATCATTGCTACCTCGCAGCACAATGGACCCTGGTTCAATTCCAGCCTTGGGTGACTGTCTGTGTGGAGTTTGCACTGTCTCCCAGTGTCTGCATGGGTTTCCTACCACCATTCAAAGATTTGCAGCTTAGGTGGATTGGCCATGATCAACTTCCCCTTAGTGTCCAAAAAAGTGTTAGTTAGGTGGGGTGGGATAGGATGGGGATTGGGGCTAGGTATAGTGCAAACTAAATTCGGCACATCAAGTCTGCACCAGCCCTTACGAAGGGCATCTTAATTAAGCCGGCATCTCCACCCTATCCCCATAACCCAGTAACTCCGCCTAACATTTTTTGGACACTAAGAACAATTTGGCAGGGCCAATCCATCTAACTTGCACATCTTTGGACTGTGGGAGCATCTGGAGGAAACCCACGCAGACACTGAGAGAATGTGCAGACTGTGACCCAAGCTGGGAATCGAGCCCAGAGCTGTGAAGCAACAGTGCTAACCACCCAAGGACACCTGAGAATGATCAGAATAAGGAGACTACTCAGAAAACGACCAATAGGAATTTTCAGCTGAACACATCACTCAGTCTTAAAGGGACAGTCAGGGCTCTGACACTGCTCAGCTCCCAGTTAAAGGGGCAGACACAGCTCTGTCCTTTTCTCTGTTTTGTTTCTGATTGTTAAAAGCTGAAAGGGGTGAGGTTTATTTAAACGGACAGAATGTGGGAAGCACATATCAATAAAATTGGGAATTTTTGGATACACATTGGAGCTCCTTCTTTATCTGGGAACCAAACTATTGTCTAATTGTCCCAATAGTTAACAGGCTCCTGTGAACTGCTCCAGCTGCTATTTTAATGCAGACTTCAACCAATCTATTTTAAGTAGGTTTCTATTCAATTAATTCATTGCGACTGTCACATAAACACATTAAAATGTTTCAGACTTATTCAGATGCATTATTTTCAGCCTGGAACTTAAATCTAGCTACTTTGCAAGAAACTGCAGAGTGTGTGAACTCAGCCCAACGTATCACGCAAGCTTGCCATTCTCCCATTGATTCTGTATACACCTCGCGCTGCCTCAGGAAGGCAGACAGCATTGTCAGAGACCCCTCACACCCAGGCTTTGCCCTCTTCAAGACCCTTCCATCAGGCAGAAGATACAGAAGTCTGAAGACTTGCACATCCAGATATAGGAACAGCTTCTTCCCCACATCAACTAGACGCCTCAACAATGTGTTCCCTGTAAGAATACTATTCACGACGCCCTATGCTGCTCTTGTTTGGCATTGTTCTTCTCTGTAACCAATCAGTATTTGTTGATGCACCACTGTCAATTTACTCTGTCGACTCTTCTTTTGTCTACTATGTACGTACTGTGTACGTTCCCTTGGCCGCAGAAAAATACTTTTCATTGTACGTTGGTATATGTGACAATAAATATCAATCAATCCATCAATTTACCTCCAATCAGGAACATCACAGGTTCACACCAATCTCAGATTTGACGGCACATTTTCCGCATTCACCATTGTTCTTCCTGACTCTGAACACAGAACATACAGTGCAGAAGGAGGCCATTCAGCCCATCGAGTCTGCACCATCTCATTTAAGCCATTACTTCCATCCTATCCCCAAAACCCAATAATCCAACCTAAGATTTTTGGTCACTGAGGGCAATTTATCATGGCCAATCCATGTCTTTGGACTGTGGGAGGAAACCGGAGCACGCGGAAGAAACCCACGCAGACACAGGGAGAACGTACAGATTCCGCAGAGACAGTGACCCAGTGCGGAATCAAACCTGGGACAATGGCACTGTGAAGCCACAGTGCTAGCCACTTGTGCTACCATGCTGCCCGACAGTTGTAAAGGAAACATCTGTTCCATATCTAGGAGCTCTGCACAATTTAAGAGAGTGGCTGGGACACATTTCCTACATGCCTCAGGATTTAGCCACTTTGCTTTCAGTGAAGAGAGATGAGATAGACCAAAGTGTCATTTGTCCCTCTCAGTGTGACCCTGAAGGACTGTGTCCAGGCTGAAGCTCTGTTCCTGCCATATGATCCTTCCCTTCTTTCTGAGCTCCAGACAGGTGATGTTAAACACTTAGGTGGGAAAGATAAAAATCTGCAACAACGTTTCAAACAAAGCTGATTTATTTCACATTTATTCAGAATAATAAACCTTATCAGCAGATATAGACAGTCAGAGTGAACATTATTCAGTCCTGGGCATGATGAACAGCATCAATAAGGGTATAATCTAAACCTTGTAGTTGCTTGTGAACTCGCTGGTGTGTTAGCAAGTAGGATGAGTGAGTCAACCCCTTTTCACGGACATTACAGGTAAATAGCCTCTCCCCAGTGTGAATTTGATGGTGTTTCAGAAGATAAGATAAATGAGAAAATTCCTTCCCAGAGACGGAGCAGGTAAAGGGCCTCTCCCCACTGTGAACTCTCTGGTGTGCCAGCTGGTTGGGTGGCTGACTGGATTCCTTCCCACACACAGAGCAGGTGAATGGCCTCTCCCTAGTGTGAACTTTCTGGTGTGTCAGCAGGTTGGATGAATGAGTGAATCCCTTCCCACATACTGAGCAAGTTAATGGCCTCACTGTGAACCTGCTGATGTGTCAGAAGGTTGTATGAACATGTGAATCCCTTCCCACATTCAGAGCAGGTGAACGGTCTATCCCCTGTATGAAGCTGCTGGTGTATCAGAAGTTTGGATGAACTAATGAATCCTTTCCCACAGTCAGAGCAGGTAAATGGCCTCTCCCCAGTGTGAATTCTCTGGTGGTTCAGTAGGGCAGATGGACGGTTGAATCCTTTGCCACACACCGAGCAGGTGAATGGCCTCTCCCCAGTGTGAGCATATTGGTGTGTTAATAAATTCTTTTTGTTTTTAAAGCTCTTCTCAGAGTCAGGTCAGTTAAAAGGTTTGTTATCAGAATGAACAAGTTGATGTGTCTGCAGGTGGGATGACTGAATGAATCCTTTCCCACACAGGGAGCAGGAGAACGGTCTCTCCCCAGTGTGAATACGTTGATGTGTCAGCAGATCCTTTTTACATAAGTCATCACTGTGAGTCCAGGATAGAAATTCTGAACAGACAATTCTAGTTCCTCTGGAACATTTTTTCCTCTCTTGTTCCCCCAAAGCTGTAAGTCCCCGTCCCACACACTCTCCGTCCTCCCTGGGCTGAAATCCAAACCCATCTCACCATCTGCACCATTTCTTTCTTCCACTCCCAGTTTTCTCCCTCCCTCTCCTCTGCCTGGGTTCAGTTCTCCAGCTCCTGTCTGCAAACTGACAATAAAACCAATGGGTCTTATTGGGGGGTTTGGGTTCTCACCATTGTCTCCGCTCGCGGCGGCTCGCACTCAGCCTCTGGGAGCCGCACTCACTCTCACTGCGGCTGCGCTCAGCCCCGAGGAGCACCGCGCATGCTCCGCACAGAAAGACAACTTCCGGGGGCGGGGCATACTGGCGCCTGCGCGTTCTGGCTCCTGTGATGGAGAGAGGGCGTATTCCTCCTCGCCCTGCATTCTGGGTAGCCTTCGCCGCCATTATTCAGTTACGTTCCTCAGGGTGATAAATTGGTTCCGGCACTTTTGATACAGTTCGGTGTTTGTACCGAATGGGGGGGCCGCATCGGTGATTTTCTCTCTGATCGGCCCCTGTTAACGGCTGTCATCTGTTTAAGGAGCGATATGCCGCAGGGCACCTGCGCGTCTGCCATCTTTCTCAGCGGAAATGTGCAGCAGGGCGCATGCGCGGCCATCCAGGAACCGGAAGCCAGAAAAGAGAACCTTGTACGTTTCTCTCCTGGACTGAGAATGAAATTCCTTTGGAAATTCCTTTAGAAAGAGGAGGATTTGCCAACGGGAACTTCAAATCAAACATCACATCATCCTCTGATTGAGTTACTCAATTCATCAGGACCTGAATATCATTGTGAGGTAAAATGGTTTGTCTGTTCTGTCTGGACAAAGATTTCAGATATCAGAGTGACTGGGAAACTTTTAATGACCATTCCGGGTTAAATTTGAGACTAATTACACCGATCACATTGGGGAAGTTAAATAATTTGCTGTTGTACTCTTATGTATGCAGGTAAATTTGAAAATTACCGCATTAGCATAGTTGGCAGCTAAACTGGGCAAACCGCTGACCTTGTTAGTAATGAGAGCTGCTATCCGGGATTTTATCAAAGTTTGTTGTTCATGTTGCATTTCATTCAGTTCATTGTGGCTGCAAAGTAGATATTCAGCCCCATCTCAATTTCCAGATTGTGAGGGCAGCACGGTGGTGCAGTGGGTTAGCCCTGCTGCCTCACGGGACCGAGGTTCGATCCCAGCTCTGGGTCACTGTCCGTGTGGAGTTTGCACATTCTCCCTGTGTTTGTGTGGGTTTTGCCTCCACCACCCAAAGATAGGTGGATTGGCCATGCTAAATTGCCCCTTAATTGGAAAAAATTAACTGGGTACTCTAAATTGATATTTTAAAATATTCCAGATTGTGCTCTGTAGTCTTTTAAGTTACATCAATTCAGATGGCTATCTAAATACATTTTAAATGTTATGAGGGTTTGTGCCATCATTTCAGGCAGCATGTCACAGATCCTCACCATCCTCTAAACCTCCTGGTCCTTCCCTAAATATCTGCCCCCTTTTATATGTATCCCTCAACCAAAGGGAATAGGACCTTCCTATCCAATCTATTTAGATCTCTCAGAATTAAAAAAAATAAAAATTTATATTTTTATCCAATCAAGGGGCAATTTAATTTGGCCAAGCCTGCACATATTTGGGATGTGGGGGTGAAACCCACACAGACAATGGGAGAATGTGCAAATTCCTTACAGACTGTGACCCGGGGCTAGGATCGAACCCGGGTCCCCAGCACGTAGGCACACAACCACTGTGCCACCATGATCCCCCAGAATTTTATACATTTAGAATAATCTTCATTATTGTTACAAGTAGGCTTACCTTACCTTAACACTGCAATGCTGTTACTATGAAAATCCCCAAGTGGTAACACTTTGGCACCTATTCAGGTACACAGAGGGAGAATTCAGAATGTCCAATTCACCTAACAAGCACGTCTTTCGGGACTTGTGGGAGGAAACCCACACAGACACTGGAGAATGTGCAGACTCCGCACAGACAGTGTTCCAAGTGGGAATTGAATCCTGGGACCCTGGTGCTGTGACGCAGCAGTGCTAACCACTGTGCTACCATGCCGCCCATAAAACAGTTCAGTTCAATGTTCTCTGATTAAAGAAGCTGAAGCGACCAATGTGGGTATTGAACCCACGGGCCTGGGATTAAGACTCCCATGCTCGACCGACTGAGCTAGCCGGGCTGCTTTTCATAATTTCATTTTGGTCTCCCTTCAGTCTTTTCTGTTCCAAAGAAAACAGCCCCAGTTTATCCAAACTTTCCTCAGAGCAAACATTGTCAATTTCTGGCTGATGTTCTTAAATTCCTTCTGTACTCTCTTCAGTGCAGTCTTCCTGTGCACAGGAATCTAGCTCTGGCCTAACTAGTCCTGTCCTGCATTTTATCATGTAATCCTTTGCATTGTTTTCCCTCCAGCTTTCTTCCTCACTATCAAGTGTTTAAACATACCATGTCTGCGTGGGTTTCACCCCCACAACCCAAAAGATGTGCAGGATAGATGGATTGGCCACGCTAAATTGCCCCTTAATTGGAAAAAATAATTGGGTACTCTAAATTTATTTTATAAAAGTGTTTAAACATTTTTGTGTCACAGGTAAACTTCTTCCTCATGTTCCTACATTTACTTTCAAAACAATGATGTAAACCAGGAGTGAAGGGACCAGTACCGATTCCTTTGAAACCGGCACTGGAAACAGCCCTTTGATTTTCTCTGTTCTTTATGGGATGTGAGTGTCATGGGCAAACCAGCTTGGTTGCCCATTCTTAATTGCCCTTAAACTGAGTGGCTTGCAAGGCAATTTCAGAGTGCAATTCAGAATTACCCACATTTCAGTGGGTTGGCCAGATCAAGTAATGCCGGTGCCGAGTCGCTGGGCTGAATGGTCTCCTTCTGCACTGCAGATTCTGTGATTAATTACAACCTTGGGTCACTGTGTGGAGTTTGTACATTCTTCCTGTGTCTGCGTAGATTTCCTCTGGTTTCCTCCCGCAGTCCACAGATGTGCCGGTTAGATGGATTGGCTGTGCTAAATTGTCACTGGGAGGGGTTGTGGAGATAGGGTGGGGAATTCGCCTTGGTAGGGTGCTCTTTCAGAGGGTTGTTGCAGACTCGATGGGCCAAATGGCCTCCTTCAGCACTGAGGGAATTCTATATTTCTACATTGGATGCAATGATGTGTTCACTCACACACACTGCAGCCTGACTCTTGTTGGAGCAGACACTGTGTTTGTTACTCTCAAAGTGAGTGAATCCTTTGCAGTTTCTCCTCTGGGCCCCATCTCCACTATTGTTGTCTGACTGTCCCACTGAGACTCTCACTGTTATTATTGGACAATCAGCGAGTCAGCCTGAGCCTGTGGCCGCTCTCACCATCTGGAACCGTCACAATGCCCGGGTGATTGACAGCAGCTCTGGACCAATAGGAAGTGGAGGGGCGGGACTGGAGGACTGACCTGGAGATGCTGGTCCTCCGACCAATCGGAGTGAATGAGGGGCGGGGTCCCCGAACAGGCGCTGGAATGTGGCAACTAGGGGCTTTTCGCAGTAACTTCATTGAAGCCTACTTGTGACAATAAGGGATTATTGTTATTATTATGCACTGTGAGCCTGGACCGGATGCCAACTCTCCCGGATTGACTGACTGGAGTCTCCAGGATTTTATTTTAATAATTTGTGGGAGTCACTGGCTGGGCCAACATTTATTGCCCATCCCTAATTTCCCTCAAACCGAGTGACTGGCTCGGCCATCTCGGAGGGCATTTAAAGAATCAACCACATTGCTGTGGTTTGGAATCGTGTCGGTCAGACCAGGCAAGGATGGCAGATTTTCTTTTCTATTCATTCTCGGGATGTGGGTGTCGCTGGCTGGGCCAGCATTCACTGCCCAGCCCTAATTGCCCTTGAACTGAGTGCATCTCAGAGAGCATTTTAAGGGTCAACCAGCTGACTGTGGATCTGGAGTCACATGTAGGCCAGACCAGGTAAGGATAGAAGGTTTCCTTCACTGAAGGACAGGAGTGAACCAGGTGGATATTTACAACAACCAACAATGGTTTCATGGTCATCAGTAAACTTTCAATGAATTCAAATTTTACCTTCTGCCTTGGTGAGATTCATACCTGGGTGTCTAGAAAATCATTGGGACAGTAAAAAGTATTTGTGTGACTCTGGAACATGATTAGGGCAGTAAAAATATTAATTCTGGGTCTCTGGAAAATCATTAGGACAGTAAAAAGGATTCTGTTTTGTAAGCCGTATGTTTTGAGATAACCTGAGGTTATGAGAGTGTTGAAATCCTTCATTTAATATGGGTAAAACTGGGGCTTAATATTTATCCTAAATAGCTATCTTTTACCTATTAGGTGTGTTAGGAAATAGTTGACTTCTACACCAGATCTTTATAAAGATTTACAGGATAGAATTAGAACCATAGAATTCCTCTAGTGCAGAAGGAGGCCATTTGGCCCATCGAGTCTGCACTGATTCTCTGAAAGGGCACCCTGCCCAGGCCCACACCCCTACCCTGTCCCTGTAACCCCATAGCTCCACCTCACCTACACATCCCTGGACACTAAGGGGTAATTTATCAAGGCCAATCCACCTAACTTTCCCTTCTTTGGACTGTTGGAGGGAACCTGAGCACCGGGTGGAAACCCACGCAGACACGGGGAGAAAGTGCAAAGTCCACACACAGTCACCAAGGCCGGAATTGAACCCGGGTCCCTGGCGCCGTGAGGCAGCAGTGCTAATCACCGTGCCACCAGAAGCATAGTTTTGGATCAATATTACTGTTTATGAATAAAAGCAAATTACTGCGGATGCTGGAATCTGAAGCCAAACAGAAAATGCTGGAACATCTCAGCAGGTCTGGCAGCATCTGTAGGGAGAGAAAAGATCTAACAAAGGACCATCTGGACTCAACATGAGATCTTTTCTCTCCCTACAGATGCTGCCAGACGTGCTGAGATGTTCCAGCATTATCTCTTCGGTTACTGTTTATGAAACTGAAGATCGAATTAGCTTTGCCATCTATTCTCTTTAATATGACTTGTAGACCAAAATCTCTCTTCACCTCTTTCTCACTCCTCCCAAAGAGGCCCGTTGTGTTTTTGTGACAATCCAGCAGTTTTCATGGTCACTTTTTCCCAGTGCCGGCCCCACAAATGACCAGATTCATTCAGCTCAATTTCACAACCTGCCTTTGTGTTTTGTGGGTTCTCTCACTCCCTATTTTCTCTTTTCAATCAGTTTCACAGGGTGTTCAAAGGGGAGGCTTCAAAGTCCGGAAACTCAAACCAAGCATCACATCAGGATCTGACAGAGCCCTCAATTTATCATATCCTAAATATCAGCGGATTTTGAACATGGAAGGAAAAAGCATCGTTCACAGTGGGGAGAAACCGTACACGTCATCAGGCCCCATGAGACAGAAATGCAGTCACACTGAGGAGAAACCGTGGAAATGTGCGGACTGTGGGAAAGGATTCACTTACCCATCCAACCTGGAAACTCATCGACGCAGTCACACTGGGGAGAGACCATTCACCTGCTCTACGTGTGGGAAGGGATTCGCTCAGTCATCCGCCCTGCTCAGTCACCAGCGTGTTCACACTGGGGAGAGACCGTTCACCTGCTCCACGTGTGGGAAGGGATTTGCTAAGTCATCCAACCTGCTGAGTCACCAGCGAGTTCACACTGGGGAGAGACCATTCAGCTGCACCAAGTGTGGGAAGGGATTTACTGAGTCATCCACACTGCGGAAACACCAGCTAATTCACACTGGGGAGAGACCGTTCACCTGCATCGAGTGTGGGAAGGGATTCACTCGGGCATCCACACTGCCGAAACACCAGCGTGTTCATACTGGGGAGAGACCATTCACCTGCTCCACGTGTGGGAAGGGATTCACTCAGTCATCCAACCTGCTGAGTCACCAGCGAGTTCACACTGGGGAGAGACCGTTCACATGCTCCACGTGTGGGAAGGGATTCACTCAGTCATCCAACCTGCTCAGTCACCAGCGAGTTCACACTGGGGAGAGACCGTTCACTTGCTCCACGTGTGGGAAGGGATTCACTGAGTCATCCACACTGCGGAAACACCAGCGTGTTCACACTGGGGAGAGACCGTTCAGCTGCACCGAGTGTGGGAAGGGATTCACTCGGTCATCCCACCTGCTGAGACACCAGCGGGTTCACACAGATGAGAGACCGTTTCAATGTCCAGACTGTGGGAAGAGCTATAAAAGTTCTGGGGAATTGATGTGCCATCAACGTGTTCACACTGACGAGAGACCGTTTAGGTGCTCTCACTGTGGGATTGGGTTCAGACAATCATCTTACCTCACTGCACATCAACGAATTCACACCGGGGAGAGGCCATTCACCTGCTCCAAGTGTGGGAAGGGATTCACTCAGTTGTCCCACCTGCTGAGACACCAACGTGGCCATAAGTAACCACAGTGATTGGATTTTGCTGTTACTCACACTCAGGACTGAACCATGTTCATTTTGGTCTCTTTCTCCTGATAATAAACTCCAGCCCATTTACAGGGGCTAATATTCTGGCTGAAAGTTAAATAAATTAGAATTATGTTAAATACGCAGTGTTGAAATTTTTGAATATCTCTGACACAAGTTAGCTCCTTTTGAAGTACTCTCGCTCTCCCCTGTATCTTCCATCCACACCTCCAACAAGAAGTGTGAGGAGCTTGTGGAGCTTCTTTGTGACTGAGATTGAGTCAATCCGATCAGCTGCCTCTGCTGCTTCCCTCCCTTCCACGAGCCCACCGGACCAAACTGTCTCTAAATTTCATCCTTTTGACTTCTGGTGCCTTCATTTGCTTGGCGAAGCTCTCCTGAATGAACTCCACCCGCAGTAAAAAAAAATTTAAATTTAAAAAAAAAATTTAGATTAGCCAATTATTTTTTACAATTAAGGGGCAACGTAGCATGGCCAATCCACCTACTCTGCACATTTTTGGGTTGTGGGGGCGAAACCCACGCAGACACGGGGAGAACGTGCAAACTCCACACGGACAGTGACCCAGAGCCGGGATCGAACCTGGGACCTCAGCGCCGTGAGGCGGTTGTGCTAACCACTAGGCCACCGTGCTGCCCACCCCGCAGTAAAATTGACCACTGCCACCAAAACGGGATCCTGCGCCTCCGCCATGCTTTCCCGTGCTGCAGGTTCTACAGTCAGCTTCGCTGCTCAACTAATTCTTCTTGGACGACCATTTCTGGTCTTTTAAAGAGAAGCTTTACTGACTGACTTGAAGACATTGACGTTTACTTCAAGGTGGTGACCAGTCTGTAGAAGCGTAACCCTCCCTGGCTCCTCCGTAATTTCCTTGGAAGTCGGCCTCGAGAGTCTTCAGTACTTGGCCATCAGGGGAGACCTTCAGAATCTCGACTTTTACCCCCAAAGTGACCATTACCTCATGTCAGAGTTGGGCCTGTTGTAACATAACCATTGGTCAATTAGGCACTAGTTTAATTGAATTGGATCTTTAATTACTGACACCACCTTCTCTCATTACTTTTGACAGGAATACAATCGAACAGTTTCATAACAGCCCTTTACCTTATTCTGCACAATTCCTTACATAGTTCTAAATGTTGAGGCGAATCAGAGTTGGAAGGTCTCTCTTGCTGCTATATTTATCCTCAATACACATTCTTTATATACACAGCAATGCAGCTTTTACATTTTTACAACAAATAAAACTCAAACTTTTACCATAACTACTGATTCATTATTGTTTAATTGTAAATCAATTAAAGATCACTGCTTATTTAATCATCTGTTACAGATTGGTAGCTAATTAATACAGTAATTTGTAATTGATACATTTGATACAAGATACACTAGTTCTCTACGCTTCACCTGGGATCTGTGTCTATGTATTTACATTGTGTATTTATCGTATGTCTGAGTTTTTTCAAGTATGGAATGATCTTTCTGGACTGTACGCAGAACAAAACCTTTCACTACCTCGGTACATGTGACAATAAATCAAATCCAATCAAACAGACAGTTTCTGACTAATCTTCAGATTGAACAATGAGCCGCCTTAAAAATTATTCATTCATGGGAGGTGGGGGTTACTGGCTGGACCAGCATTTACTGCTCATTCCAATTGCCTTTGAACTGCGTGTCTTGTGAGGCTATTTCCGAGGGCACTTACAAATCAACCACAACATTGCTGTGGATCTGGAGTCACATGTAGGACAGGCCACATAAGGAGAGCAGATTTCCTGAAGAACATTCATGAACCAGATGGGTTTTTAAAACAATCAACAATGTCATCATTCGACTTTTAATTTGAGATTTTATTCAAATTCAATATGTCATCGGCAGATTCGATCCCAGATCCCCAGAGCATTAACCTGGGTCTGTGGATTACTAGCCCAGTAACAATTCCATTGCTCCAATGCCCAGCCCACATAGTCTTGGCAGAATATGATGTCTTGTAACTTCTCAAAATTATAAAAGTAATTTATTTTTCAAACAAATTCTGATAGCTCTGCAGTTTCTGGAAACATTTTGGTTGATCGTGTTATTTTTAAAAATAAAGATCTAGTCTTTGCAATATAATTACCTAATACACCAATTCACTAATGATAATCAATGTTAACTACTGAATAATCATGAATTTAATTCTTGTTTTTTGCCATGAAAATTAAAATATTAAATTTTTGCAGTCCAGGGGTAATCAGCAGTCGAACACCAGGTAACTTAAAAGAACCTTTTATTTACCGCGGGGCTGCAACACAGCTGTAACTCAAGTGAAAAGCACATTTCTCTTAGTTACAGTTGACTATATTCTTACAAAACCCATCAAGCCTTTCAATCATTAGTGATACAATTAGCTCATTACGCCCCTCCTTTAATTATTTTTTCCCATCATTAATAATAATTAGAGGGCAGCACGGTGGCCAAGTGGTTAGCATAACCGCCTCACGGCGCTGAGGTCCCAGGTTCGATCCCGGCTCTGGGTCACTGTCCGTGTGGAGTTTGCACATTCTCCCCGTGTTTGCGTGGGTTTCGCCCCCACAACCCAAAAATGTGCAGAGTAGGTAGATTGGCCACGCTAAATTGCCCCTTAATTGGAAAAAATAATTGGGTAATCTAAATTTATAAAAAAAAAAAATTAATAATAATTAGTTTGTATGTTTCATAGTATAGCAAGTTTTTATCGACAGTCCTGAGGAGTGTAGTTCTCACAAACAGTTACAGTCTCCCATGGATGGTTCACAGGCTTTCCAGACAGCCAAGGCCGTGATAACGCGTTCTCGCAGAAGCTATTCATTTCACAATGCACGTATACAAGCTTGACATCCCATTACCCATCAAGCTCTGATTTTTAACTTGACCAATCTCTCATTCCATTTCCCATTAAGCTCTGATTCTAACTTGAGCCAAACTCTCATTCCCCCCTTTTATCATTTCATGATAACTTCTAATCCATAGCCACTTGTCTCAGTCTGTCCCATTCTACCTGCACTTCTATCATTTTCCTCCTTCCCTCTGCATTTTCTTTCTCATCCATTAGGCTCACTTCATGTTGCTGTATTAACTGTTGTGGAATTACTGCTGTACTGACACTTTTGCACAAGCATTTCATTAGGAAGCTAAGCATGATTATTATAAGTGTTACCACTCCCAGGATCACTAATCAATGCACCAGATAAGACCCCCATGATCCGCCCAGATATGTGTTTATATGTAATTCTCTTTTCTGCCTTGTCCTTTGAAGGGTTGTACTTCACTAACACATCCCTCCCTTATACTTTTGTCCTGGCGGTACTATGCCTGTTTTTGCAACTATAGTCCCATCTACATCCGATCCGATGGCAGGGCAATCTTCCTTCAGTTCTTCTATCAAGGAGGTCAGGGTTTGGTGAGGTTGTCACACGTAGGTCGAACATCCGTCCACTGGGGTCACATTCCTCCTTTCTCAGGGCCGTTGTTGATGCAGCGTAAAGGGTCGTCTTGACACGTGATGGACTCATTTTCCGCTACCTCCACAGGTTCTTTGCTTGGCCTCCCCATTTGTCTGCAAGAGTCCCAGCAGGACTACGGTGATAAGTAGGTACTTCACCCTACAGGCTGGGTGGAACAGTAACCTAGGGCTTGGAAACAAAAAGGTTACTTTTCATGTTACTTCAAAGCCTTACAATGATGGATGTGGGTTCAGGCATTTTTCCCCAGTCCTTTCCTAATCCAATTACGAATCAGGAGATACTCTCCCGGATTAATAGTGACAGAAGGGAGGTATTTCCTCATAAGCAGCTCACACCCGTGAATGGAGGCCTTTCAACACCTTAATTAAGGTTATCTCATAGTTGGCCATTTCAGTAGTCATTGTTTTCTTGATCCCAGGGAGTGCGAGAGGGTCTGACGTATAGAATTTTGGTGGGACTCAGTCGTGTCTTTCCGGCCGGGGTTGCACATATCTGGAAGAGGGCAATCGGCAATAATTTGAGCCAAGTGGCTACAGTCTCTAGTTTCTGCCTGTAGCTTTGCCGGTTTCGTTTTTAATGTCTGATTAGCTCTTTCTTCCATTCTTGCTGCCTGGGGTCGGTACACGCAATGTAATTGTTGTTTTATTCCCAGCTGAGTACAAAATTCCTTATTGATCTGTCCCACAAAATGAGGTCCATTATCAGAGCTTAATCGATGTGGAATCCCAAATCTAGGAACAAATTCTCTCATCAAAACTTTTACTACTGTGGAAGCTTTGTTATCTACAGTGGGGTAAGCCTCTATCCACTTACTAAATACATCAACAATAACCAATACATGTTTATGACATTGGCATTTTTCCAACTCAAAGTAATCCATCTGGAGTGTCTCAAAGGGACCTTCCAGTAACGGGCTTTTACCCATTTCACAGGGTATTGCTTTCCCAGGGTTATATCGCTGACATACCAGGCAACGACTGGTAATGTTTTGTGCTATTTCCTGCAGCTTGGATGCCACCAAGTCTTCAGCAATATATCACCCGTAGCTCGTGCACCACAATGAGTTGCAAAGTGAACACATTCAGTGACCCAGGCTGCCAAGGCGTCGGTCATATAAGTTTGTCCTGCCGGGGTGACCCACAACTTAGTTACGTGATCATAATGACACCCCAATTCTTCCCACAACTCTTTCATACTTTTAGGAGCATCCTGCAACTTAACGACGTTGGTAATATTTGGCATTGGCTTTTCCGAGGGAGACTGGCTTGGTGATGTTTTTAGTCTGACTCACCACCATCGCCTTCCATTGGGAAGCTTCTTTGGTTTAGTGGTCTGCCTGTTTATTTCCTATATCTGTTGGGGGTTTTACCCGATGTATGGGCAGTGGATTATTATCACAGTCAGTAGTGCTGCAGCCTTTTTCTTTATGCTCTTGGGAAAATAGTCACCTTTTGTACATATACTTGAATAGAATTTAAATATTTATCTGAGAAGTAAATTGGTTTCTTGTTTATTTTTTTAAAAGTCAATATGTTTAACAAAAATTGTCTATTTTTTTCCCTTATACTTGGCCAAAGCCATGCGTGACTCCAAAGGCATATCTAGTCTGTATAAATAGTCACCCTTAAATCCCTTCCGGGGACACAGGCACGAATTAGGGCAAATAACTCGGCTTGTTGGGCTGAGAACGGGGTTTCAAAGGCTGCTGCCTCCAAGGTTTTCCCGTCCTGATTTACTATAGCATATCCTGATAACCGCTCCCCCCTTTCACCGATGGAAGCACTTCCATCTGTGAACATGGTCAGGTCTGGGTCATTAAGAGGGGCATCTGACAGGTCCTCCCTGACAGACGAATCGTCCTTTATAAGTGGCATGCAATCGTGTCCAGGGTGTTCTTGCTCAAGCGGTGGATTGGTGAGAAAATTTGCAGGATTAATAGTGGTGCAATGGTGGAATTGGAGCTTTGGATTGTTCAAGAGATAAATCTCATACTTGTTCTGTCGAGCCATGGTGAGATGCTGAGTTTGGAGCTGGCCTAGTAATGCCGTGACTGAATGAGAGCCCAGGCTGGGAAAAGCTTGTTGTTTTAGTGGATACTGCCTGTACATACACACGCTCGGGTCTCATAAGACAGTTTACAGGGAATGTGGCTTGTTCAGCCATTTTCTGTCATTAATATCTAAGTTGTTCTATCTTCGCATTCAACCTTTGCATGTCTAGCGAATTTAATATAGAAGTTTCTGTTTTAAATCAAGTCACTACATTATTGATTATACCTCTTCTAACTCTGTGTAGGTCGTCATGCCCTCAAAATCTAGTGGCACCCTTGTCATTGGCAGCCTGCTTCATAACAACCTTACTTAAAACACTGTACATATTTAATTCGTTTTATAAACAATACCGGAACATGTGAGGAGCAGACACAAGTTGTTTACGCATCCCATGTCTGTCCCCGAATGTAGCTGTAGTCGAGCATTAAAATAAGCTATATCCTTGGTCCAGTCTCTGACTGCTGGGATGCATATCCCATCAATAAAATTATATAAAGCCCCATAGTTCATATAGCTACAAGTATCCTGTGTACGTTGTGAAGTCAATGATATCCAAGCGCCTTGAAGTGCTTGTAGTTGTTCTGAGATCTCAAGAGTCATCACAAGTTTCCACAGGTGCTGCTGTCATGCCAGCCTTTCCTGAATGTTTAACCTAAAAATTTAAAGGAAAAGTGTCCTGGTCGTCACCAGGTGTTAGATGTTATCCGTATGAAACTTTTCCTGTCTGGGCCGAACTTGAGATTTGTAAGTTCCAATTAAAATGCATCTTCAGCTGTTTTGACTTTTCATTACTTTATCAGAATTACAAGGCCAGAGCTCAGAGTGTGGACAGGCAAACCCAGCACGGGAGTGTTGGATTGCTGCCAAGTTCCTGTTATCAGGTGTCTGAGAACGATCTGTCTTTTGGAATATAGATTTGCTTCAACCAGAGTTGTGTGATTTTCCTTTTTTTAAAAAAAAACAGCTTCACACATTGTCTGAAGTTTTAATTTCCAAGCTAATTTTGAACAATTATTTTAAAATATCAAACACAATATGTTATTGAATCTCTGACTGAACCAATTTTGCACTGTATCGTGGTTCTTTCTCAGACGTCATGTTGTCATCACCCTACTTTTGTTTAAATTAGAAACATGATCATGGACATATTTAATTTACCCATCTGTTCTTTATACTTAATTCTGCAATCTCATAATTAAAACATCTGTGCTGTGAGACAGGTTAGTTTTACCCCACTGATGATTACAAAGTATTTGTGTCAGGGAAGTTTTAACCCTGAACTAATGAAACACCGGCTTGATCATATGTCAAATGCATTGCAACTTGTCATATGTATTTCAACTATCCTAACTTCCACTGAACACCATAAAACTAATATTTTCTTATTCTTACATACGTGATTTTGCACCCTGATTGAAATTCCTTGTGTATCAAAATTACCTGGGAAATGTCAATGATAGCCTTTGAAAGGAAAAAATTGTTAACTGTACTCAAACTATGATCTTTAAATCATAATGTCAGACGACACACCACAATAAGTTAGTGAAGGATTTTAGACTGTATCAGTTGAGGGATTTGAAACCATCAATTCAAGGTTACCAGTTGCTTTTGCGATTACTGGAACTCAGTAGAAATTTATGTTAAAAATTGTCAGGTGCAAATAAGAATTGTATTATTTGTCTTCTATTGATTACAACTTGAAAGTCATTTAAAAGGCACTGCGTAGATAATTTGAAGCTTTCAAATAATCACAGGAATTATCTCCTTAGACAAACAGCTCGAAACATAACTTTTAAAAGTCAAAGTCTGAAAATGAAATATGAATACAGAGACAGTGAATAGTTCAGATCAAAGTATAGATGCCTAAAACTCTTTCTCTCTCTCTCTGTCTATCTCTCTCTCTCTTTCTCTAAAATGGCGGCAAAATCATCTATGGTAGAAATACCTGGCTTCGACAGTTAGTTAAAAATCCTTCTGGAGCCTATTTTAAAATTCCAGATTATAAACCCAAGGTTACTTTCTCAGAAGATAAATCGTAGCAGAGAGATATTAACATTCACAGACCAAGCATACACATTCTCGACTTCCGGTTGCGGCTATGACCAGCTAAGTCGCACGTTTGGCTGCTCCTGCTACAAAGGTGTTTTCGGGCCGATTGGAGGGCCCCAACGGCGCTGTAAGGACAAATCCCGGTGGGGGAAGGCTCCCTGAAGAGAACCAGACCAACTTTATGGTCGGTACCCGGAGTGGGGTGGTAAAGAGAGCAACAGCAGCTCCCAAAAAAAAGCGGGGGAAGAAGACCAAAATGGCGGCCGGTGGTGCACCCGAGGAATGGAGGAAATGGGCGGAGGAGCAGCAGGCCGCTCTCCTGCGCTTCTTTACGGAGCTGAAAATGGAGCTCTTGGAGTCAATGAATGCGACGACCACCAGGCTGATGGGAGCCCAGGCGACCCAAGAGGCGTCGATTCGGGAGCTGCAACAGGAGATGACTGCGAGGGAGGAGGAGGCCACGGTCCTCGTGGGAAAGGTAGAGGTGCACGAGGCACTCCACCTGAAATGGCAGAGCCGTTTTGAGGAGCTGGATACCCGAATGAGGCGGAAGAACCTGAGGATCTTGGGCCTGGCAGAAGGCCTGGAGGGGTCAGACCTCCCGGGATATGTAGCAGAAATGCTGAGCTCCCTGATGGGGGCAGGGGCCGTCCCTTCGCCCCTGGAGCTGGAAGAGGCCTACAGGGTCATGGCTAGGAGGCCAAGAGCAAATGAGCCCCCGAGGGCGGTGCTGGTGCGGTTCCAGCGACTCAGCGACCGTGAAAGAGTGCTGGAGTGGGCCAAGAGGGAAAGGAGCAGCAAGTGGGAGAATTCGACGGTGAGGGTCTACCAGGACTGGAGTGCGGAGGTGGCAAAGCGGCGGGCCCGGTACAACCGGACGAAGGCGGTGCTACATGCAAAACGGATCAGGTTCGGAATGCTGCAGCCAGCGCGCTTGTGGGTCACCTACAGGAACCAACACCACTATTTTGAGTCCCCAGAGGAGGCGTGGGCCTTTGTACAGGAAGAGAAACTGGACTCGAATTAGACCCAGGGGATACTTGGCGGCCGTAGCCGCTCGGGTACTTTCAGCTGAATTCTTTGTTTGGATTTTGAACTCTTGCTGTGGTTTTTCTTCTGATGTTTTTTCCCCCTTTGCCAACTTCCCTTAGTTATTGTTATTGTGGTTATTCATGGTTATTTATGGTTATTTATGCTGTTTGGTAGAGGGCGACTGTTAAGTACAATGTTATTTGTTATTTATCTGTTATTTATAATGTTAAGTTGGGGAGGCGGGACGGGGGGGGAGAGCAGATCGGGGATATGGGCTCCTAGGGGGGGTTCTTTACAGGCATGGACGGGGACGGGGGTGGAACTGAAGATGGCGGGGTGGGGTGTGGCAGGGCGAAAGCGCGGGCTTTCCTCTGTTTTCCCGCGCGCGGGGCAGAGGAGGGGGGAGGGGAGGAGTGCGGGGCGTGGCTAGCAATGGCGACCTTTCCCGCGCTGGAGCGGGGCCAGGGAGGAGTGGCAAGGGGGGGGAGGCCCCCCCCCCCCGAGCCGGGGGGAGTCGGAGTGTGGCAGGAGCAGCCGGGTCAGCGTGAACCAGCTGACTTACGGGAGTACGATGGAGGGTACATCGCGGCTAGGAGGGGTCCTAGCCTGGGGGGGGAGGGGGGTTAGGGAGGGACACCGGGTTGCTGCTGAAAAGACCAGAAACGAGAAGTGGAGGACTGGAGAGGTGGGGGGAGGGGGACATCGCCATGGGGAGCGGGTCAGAAGGGGAGGGTCGACCCGGGGCGAGCAGGGAACAGGACATGGCTAATCGGCAGGGGAGGGGGGCGGGTCGTCCCGCGACCCGGCTGATCACTTGGAACGTGAGGGGGTTGAATGGGCCGGTCAAGAGATCAAGGGTATTCTCACACCTGAAGGGACTGAAGGCTGATGTAGCAATGTTACAGGAGACCCATTTGAAGGTAGTGGACCAGGTTCGCCTGAGAAGGGGGTGGGTGGGACAGGTGTTCCACTCTGGATTGGACGCAAAGAACCGGGGGGTGCCGATTCTGGTGGGAAAGAGGGTGTCGTTCGTGGCGGAGGAGGTGGTGGCGGATAAGGAGGGTAGGTATGTGATGGTGAAGGGTAAGCTGCAGGGGGAGAAAGTGGTGATGGTCAACGTATATGCCCCGAACTGGGATGACGCGGGTTTTATGAGGCGCCTATTGGGCCTCATTCCGGGACTGGAGGCAGGGGGCTTGATCATGGGGGGGGACTTTAACACAGTGCTGGACCCCGGGCTAGACAGATCGAGCTCAAGGACCAATAGGAGGCCGGCAGCGGCAGAAGTGCTGAGGGGGTACATGGAGCAGATGGGAGGAGTAGACCCATGGAGGTTTGGTAGCGGGCGAGGGAGTATTCCTTTTTCTCCCACGTCCATAGAGTGTACTCCAGAATCGATTTCTTCGTGTTGAGCAGGGGGCTGATCCCGAGGGTACGGGAAGCTGAGTACTCGGCCATTGCGATCTCTGATCATGCACCACATTGGGTGGATGTGGAAATGGGGGAGGCGCGGGACCAGCGCCCGCTGTGGCGGCTGGATGTGGGGCTGTTAGCGGACGACGAGGTGTGTAAAAGGGTCCGGAAGAGCATTGAGAGCTATCTGGACTTGAATGACACGGGTGAGGTGCAGGTGGGGATGGTCTGGGAGGCCCTGAAGGCAGTGATCAGGGGAGAGCTGATCTCCATAAGGGCGCACAGAGAAAGAAAGGAGAGGCAGGAGAGGGAGAGGCTGGTGGGGGAGCTATTGGAAGTGGATAGGAGATATGCGGAGGCACCAGAGGAGGGGCTGCTGGGAGAACGGCGCAGCCTGCAGGTCAAGTTCGACCTGCTGACCACCAGGAAGGCAGAGACGCAGTGGAGAAGGGCACAGGGCGCGGTTTATGAGTATGGGGAAAAGGCGAGCAGGATGCTGGCACACCAGCTTCGCAAACGAGATGCGGCTAGGGAGATTGGGGGAGTGAAGGAGAGGGGCGGGAAGGTAGTGCAGAAGGGGCAAGAAGTGAACGGGGTCTTCAGGGATTTTTACAAGGAGTTGTATCGGTCTGAGCCGCCGACGAGGAGAGGGGGAATGGAGGACTTCCTAAACAAATTGAGGTTCCCAAGGGTCCAGGAGGGGCTGGTAGAAGGGCTGGGGGCGCCAATAGGGCTAGAGGAGCTAGTCAAGGGAATAGGTCAGATGCAGGCGGGGAAGGCGCCGGGGCCAGATGGGTTCCCGGTGGAATTCTATAAGAAAAATGTGGACTGGTGGGACCGGTACTGGTACGAGCCTTTAATGAGGCGCGAGAGGGGGGGGTTCTGCCCCCGACAATGTCGCAGGCTCTGATCTCCCTGATATTGAAGCAGGATAAAGACCCCGTGCAGTGCGGGTCCTACAGGCCTATCTCGCTTCTGAACGTGGATGCCAAGTTGCTGGCAAAGATCCTGGCAGCTAGAATAGAGGATTGTGTGCCAGGGGTAATCCATGAGGACCAGACGGGGTTCGTGAAGGGGCGGCAGCTCAACACGAACGTGCGGAGATTGCTGAATGTAATTATGATGCCGGCAGTGGAGGGGGAGGCTGAGATAGTGGTAGCGCTGGACGCGGAGAAGGCATTCGATAGGGTGGAGTGGGAGTACCTGTGGGAGACGTTGGAACGGTTTGGGTTTGGGGAAGGCTTTATTAAGTGGGTGAAGCTGCTCTACTCGGCCCCGACGGCGAGTGTAGTGACAAACGGGAGGAGGTCGGAGTATTTCGGGCTCCACCGAGGGACCAGGCAGGGATGTCCCCTATCCCCCCTACTTTTCGCACTGGCGATTGAACCGTTGGCGATGGCACTGAGGGGTTCAGGGGGGTGGAGAGGACTGACTAGGGGAGGGGAGGAACATCGAGTATCGCTGTATGCGGATGATCTACTGCTGTACGTGGCAGACCCAGAAGGGGGAATGCCGGAGATAATGGAACTATTAGCAGAGTTTGGGGACTTTTCGGGGTACAAACTAAATTTGGGCAAAAGCGAGGTTTTTGTGATACACCCGGGGGACCAGGGAGAGGGTATTGGGAGACTCCCCTTCAAGCGAGCAGGAAAGAGCTTTAGGTACTTAGGGGTGCAGGTGGCAAGGAACTGGGGGACCCTCCACAAGTTGAACTTTTCCAGGCTGGTGGAACAGATGGAGGAGGAATTTAAGAGGTGGGACATGGTACCGTTGTCGCTGGCGGGGAGGGTGCAGTCAATCAAAATGACGGTCCTCCCAAGGTTCTTGTTTTTATTTCAGTGCTTGCCCATCTTCCTCCCTAGGGCCTTCTTCAAAAAGGTGACGAGTAGCATCATGAGCTACGTGTGGGCGCATGGCACCCCAAGGGTGAGGAGGGTCTTTTTGGAGCGGAGTAGGGACAGTGGAGGGCTGGCACTACCCAATCTTTCGGGGTACTACTGGGCTGGCAAATGTGTCAATGGTGCGCAAGTGGATGATGGAAGGGGAGGGGGCAGCTTGGAAACGAATGGAGAGGGCGTCCTGTGGCAACACAAGCCTGGGGGCCCTAGTAACGGCACCATGGCCGCTCCCCCCCACGAGGTACACCACGAGCCCGGTGGTGGCGGCCACCCTCAAGATATGGGGGCAGTGGAGGCGACATAGGGGGGAAATGGGAGGTCTGTTGGCGGCGCCAATAAGAGGGAACCATAGATTCATCCCGGGGAACATCGACGGGGGATTTCAGAGCTGGTACAGGGTGGGCATACGGCAGCTGAAGGACCTGTTTATAGAGGGGAGGTTTGCGAGCCTGGGAGGGCTGGAGGAGAAGTTTGAGCTCCCCCCGGGAAACATGTTCAGATATTTACAAGTGAAGGCATTTGCTAGACGGCAGGTGGAGGGGTTCCCCCTGCTCCCCAGTAAGGGGGCGAGTGATAGGGTGCTCTTGGGGGTCTGGGTCGGAGGGGGGAAGATATCAGACATCTACAAGATAATGCAGGAGGCGGAAGAAGCATCAGGGGAGGAGCTGAAAGCCAAGTGGGAAGGGGAGCTGGGAGAGCAGATAGAAGAAGGGACGTGGGCGGATGCACTGGAGAAGGTCAATTCTTCCTCCTCGTGTGCGAGGCTGAGCCTCATTCAATTTAAGGTGCTGCATAGAGCTCACATGACGG